>NC_134098.1:113903306-114206743 GCF_000715075.1 Nicotiana tabacum | reverse complement strand
GACGCTAATTTACATGTGGCTATCGACGCAAACTTGCCTACCGACCCCGAGAATAGCGTCTGTGGTGGAGCCTAATCGGCAACTCAAAATACACAAAACATTGGAGGAGACGGGATCAGTTTACGGGTGATCTTCGAAATGTTGCAGGCTCAACAGGCGGCGATAGCTCAGTTACCGAACCAAAGTCGTGCACCGAGCAGAGTTGAACCCGATCCACCCCGAGAAGTCACCCGCATGGATGAACCGGTCGTAGAAAGGTCAAATGAAAACGAATCGGGAGCTAACCTCGAGATAATAAATATGCTCGAAGAGCTGACCAAACGGATAGAATCAGGGGAGAAGAAAATCGAAGCTAATGACAAAATGGTGGAAACCTACAATTCCAGGGTAGACCAAATCCCAGGAGCACTGCCAATATTGAAAGGCCTGGATTCCAAGAAGTTCGTGCAAAAACCTTTTTCTCCGAGCACGGCTCCAAAGCCGATCCCTAAGAAATTCAGCATGCCCAAGATTGCTAAGTATAACGGAACGACCGACCCAAATGAGCATGTAATCTCTTACACATATGCCATCAAAGGGAATGACTTGGAGGATGATGAGATCCAGTATGTCCTGTTGAAGAAGTTCGGAGAGACCCTATCAAAAGGGGCTATGATATGGTATCACAACTTACCTTCTAATTCTATTGACTCATTTGCTATGCTTGCAGATTCTTTCGTGAAAGCACACACCGGGTTCATCAAGGTCGAGACCAGGAAATCGGACTTTTTCAAAGTAAAATAGAAGGATAATGAGATGCTCAGAGAGTTCGTGTCCCGATTTCAAATGGAACGAATGGACCTGCCACCGGTCGCTGATTATTGGGCCGTTCAGGCTTTCACCCAAGGGATCAATGTTTGAAGCTCGGTGGCTTCACAGCAGTTGAAACAAAACCTGATAGAATATCCGGCCGTTACTTGGGCCGACGTGCATAACCGGTATCAATCAAAAATCAGAGTGGAAGATGATCAACTCGGGGTCCCTTCGAGGTCCGTTTATCCCATCAGAACCATCGACAGAGTCAAGAGAGACATCGATCGTGAACCAACACCAAACAGGGATCGGTATTAGCCATATAATGGAGACCGAAGAAGCAGTGGGTCCAAGTAGAAATCTATGAGAAACGAAAGGAGAAGTGACCGAGGTCAGAGCAACCGGGGACTCATGAGCAAAAACAGCTTTGACAGGCCCATCGGGCCTAAAGAAGCACTGAGGTTATCGGAATACAACTTTAACGTCGATGTTGCCGCCATTATATCAGCTATCGGATGCATCAAAGATACCAAATGGCCTCGACCTCTACAATCTAATCCAACCCAAATGGATCCTAACCAGATATGTAAGTATCACGATACTCACGGCCACAGAACGGAGGATTGCTGACAGTTGAGAGAGGAAGTAGCCCGACTATTCAACAATGGGCATCTTCGAGAATTCCTGAGCGACCGAGACAAGAATCATTTCATGAATAGGGATTCTAACAAAAAGACCGAACAAGAAGAACATCAACACATCCTTAACATGATCATTGGTGGGTTGATGTCCCTCAGGGGCCGATGTTGAAGCGCACCAAAGTGTCCATCACGAGGGAGAAACAAACTCGAGATTACATATTGGAAGGAACCTTGTCTTTCAAAGACGAGGACGCGAAAGGGATCGTTCAGCCCCACAATGATGCACTGGTAATATCTGTACTCATAAATAAAATTTGAGTTAAACGTTCGTTAATTGATCTAGGTAGCTCGGCCAACATCATCTGATCGAGGGTCGTGGAGCAGCTCGGTCTACAAGATCAAATTGTGCTTGCAGTCCGAGTTCTAAATGGATTCAACATGGCATGTGAAACCACTAAGGGTGAGATAACATTACCGGTGAACATCGCCAGGACTATCCAGGAAGCTGAGTTTTATGTGATCTAAGGAGACATGATGTACAACGCTTTGTTCGGGAGGCCTTTGATCCACAACATGAGAGAAGTGCCCTCGACACTGCACCAGGTGCTGAAATTCCCAACACCCAGCGGAGTCAAAATAGTTTTTGGGGAACAACCGTCCGCCAAGGAAATGTTCACGGTCGATGAAGTGATCCCAACATCCATAATCTCAATATCAAAGGATCTGAACCATATGGTAAAAGACGGGGTCAAATAGCAATCACTGATACCAGCCTCAATGGAATCGGAGAAACGAGAGGTAGACGAGGACGATGACTACGGGGTCCCCAGATCTTTCATAGCCCCCGATGACTCTGACGCTACAAAATCAACGGTCGAGGAACTGGAACAAGTCATATTGAGTGAACACCTACCTAATCGAAAAGTATACCTAGGCACGGGGTTAAGCCCCGATCTTAGGAAAAAACTTATTCAATTTCTTATAGTTAATGGAGATTGTTTCGCTTGGTCCCACCTTGATATGACAGGGATTCCACCGGAGATAACCACTCATAAACTAAGTCTGGACCCGAAGTTCCATCCGGTCAAGCAAAAAATGAGATCCCAATCCGAGGTCAAACATGCTTTTATCAAGGATAAGGTATCTAAACTCCTTAAAATAGGGTCAAATCGGGAGGTTAAATACCCGAATTGGTTAGCAAATGTAGTAGCAATCCCTAAAAAGGGGAACAAATTAAGAATGTGTGTAGGCTATAAGGATTTGAATAAGGCATCTCCCAAGGGCTCTTTCCCTTTTCCCAACATCGATCGCATGATCGACGCCACAGCTGGCCACGAGATCCTCAGTTTTCTCGATGCCTACTCCGGGTACAACCAAATACGGATGAACTTGGGTGATCGAGAAAAAACCTCCTTCAACACTAAATACAGAACATACTGATATAACGTGATGCCATTCGGGTTAAAAACGGCGGTGCCACTTACCAACGCCTAGTAAACTGGATGTTCGAGGAACAAATAGGAAAATCAATGGAGGTTTACATTGACGATATGTTTGTTAAGTCCCTGCGAGCAGAGGACCATTTAAAACTTTTGCAGGAAACCTTCAGCATATTAAAGAAATACAATATGAAGCTGAACCCGGAGAAATGTACATTTGGAGTTGGGTTAGGTAAATTCCTTGGATTCATGGTATCCAACCGGGGAATCGAGATCAACCCTGACAAAATCAAATCCATCGAAGATATCACATTTGTGGACAACTTGAAGGTCGTGCAATGATTAACCGGGCGCATAGACGCCCTGAGGCAATTCATCTCGAGGTCCTCTGACAAGAGCCACCGGTTCTTCACACTATTAAAGAAGAAGACTAACTTCTCATGGACCCTGGTGTGCCAACTGGACTTGGAGGAACTCAAGCGGTATTTATCAAGCCCACCGTTGCTTCATACGTCGAAGATAGACGAACAACAATACTTGTACTTGACAGTATCGGAGATAGCAGTAAGTGGAGTCCTGGTCCGGAAAAAGCAAGGTATGCAATTTCCAATTTACTATGTTAGCAGGACCCTAGGTGAGGCTGAAAATAGGTACCCTCACCTAGAAAAGTTGGTGCTCCCTCTAGAAAGCTAAAACCATACTTCCAGTGTCACCCCATATGTGTCGTGACTACTTACTCATTGAGGAATGTCATGCATAAGCCCGAGCTCTCGGGTCGGTTAGCCAAATGGTCCATGGAAATTAGTGGGTACGATATTGAATATCGACCCCAGACCGCCATTAAATCCCAAATTTTGGCAGACTTTGTGGCCGACTTTACGCCGGCCTTAATACCCGAGGTTGAAAGAGAGTTATTAATCAACTCAGGAACCTCATAGGGGATCTGGACCCTTTTTACGGACTCGAACGCAAAAGGGTCCAGACTTGGCATCGTATTGAATCCACCAATCAGCAATGTAGTTAGACAATCTATTAGGACTGTGAAATTGACTAACAACGAGGCCGAATATGAGGCCATGATTGCAGGTCTCGAACTACCCAAAAGCTTGGGGCCAGAGGTGATAGAAGCCAAGTGCGACTCCCTCCTTGTGGTAAACCAAGATAATGGGATGTTCGAGGTCAGAGAAGAACGAATCAAAGGTACCTGGATAAGTACAGGTAACATTACATCGGTTCAAAGAATGGACTTTGCAACACGTACCCCGGGATCAAACCAGTGAGGCCGATGCCATTTCTAACTTAGGATCATCGATCGAGGACGACGAGTTCAACTCAGGGGGCAGTCGTACAACTTATGAGATCGGTAGTGGAAGAAGGCCATCCCGAGATTAACTTAACGAGCCTAACTTGGGACTGGAGAAATAAATATATAGAATATCTGAAGACCAAAAAACTGCCCTCGGATATAAAAGAATCGAGGGCCCTACGTACAAAGGCAGCTCGGTTTAGCCTATCCGAAGATGGAACCCTATTCGATGGCCCACTCGCGATATGTCTAGGACCATGGGATACCGAGTACGTTTTGAGGGAAATCCACGAAGGCACCTATGGAAATCATTCAGGCGCTGAATCATTGGTTCGAAAAGTTATCAGATTCGGCTACTACTGGATCGATATGGAAAAGGACGCGAAGGAGTTCGTACGAAAATGTGATGAATGTCAAAGACATGCTCCGATGATTCATCAGCCCGGGGAGTTGCTGCATTCGATTTTGTCACCATGGCCATTCATGAAGTGGGGAATAGATATCGCTGGCCCCCTTCCATGGATACCCGGTAAGGCTCAATTTATATTGTTTATGACTGACTATTTTTCTAAGTGGATGGAAGCCTAGGCATACGAAAAGGTCAGAGAGAAGGAAGTCATTGATTTTATTTGGGACCATGTCATATGTCGGTTCGGAATGCCGGCCGAGATCATGTGCGACAATGGGAAATAATTCATTGACAGCAAAGTTAGCAAATTTCTCGAAGATCGTAAAATCAAAAGGATCCTATCGACACCCTACCACCCTAGTGGGAACGGACAAGCAGAATCGACCAACAAAACCATACTCTAAAAACTCAAGAAGAGGTTGACCGACACCAAAGGAAAATAGAAGGAAATCCTGTCCGAAGTCCAGTACTCCTGGGCCACCCCGTTCTCACTGGTTTACGATGCCGAAGTTTCGTTATGCAACCAAGGAATCAAATGACGAGGCTATGAACACGAGCCTAAATCTATTAGATGAAAGGCGCAAAGCAGCCCTTGTTCGGTTGGCCGCCCAAAAATAGCTGATAGAGAGATATTACAACCGAAGGGCCAATCTTCGACACTTTAATGTCGGGGACTTAGTGTTAAGGAAGGTCACACTGAACACCCGGAACCCAAACAAAGGAAAGTTGGGGCCAAACTGGGAAGGACCTTATATATACAGTCTTTACAAAGGCCAAATGGCCTTAACAAAAAGTGCACAAGTACGAAAAAAGCAAAAACATCTACAAAGTCGTCTAAATAGCCTGGTCTTCTTCGCCCCCGGATCCATCGGAACCCTCAGAGTCTTCTTCTTCTTCCTGGGGGTAAGCCAATTTCTTGGCCTCGGCCTCGGCCTCAATCCCCTGAGCGATTTCGATCTCGGCCGATAGATCAAAACCCAGCATGAACCTCCTCGGGGGCCTCTCTTCGTGACTGTCACTTCTCGTATTCAACAATGTCTTTCAAGAAGTCCTGGGCCACCTCGGCATCGGCCATATATTGGGCCACCATCTCGTCGGCGTCAACTTTAACCACCATGGCCGCTGACTTGGCCGTTTCAAGTTCCTTGGCCATAATTGTTCGATCAGAGGCAGCCGAACTTAGTCGAGAATATAGTTGTTCCACCTTTTTAGCCTGCACCTTGGCCTTTTCCTTTGTTGCTCAAAGATTGACCTCAGTCGAAGTCAGTTGTGCCTCGGTAGCCTCTTTTTTCGAGGCTAGACGATCCATCTTGCCCCTCCATTCGTCAGCCTCGGCCTTGGTAGCATCCATCTAAGCTCGCAGTTGATCGATCTGATCAATGTTTTGTTGGACCTGCAGATTCCGACCATTAGTCACCGAGCCTAGATCTTCATCACTAACCTCAAATATTTTTACCTGCTCGACCAAGTCGGCATGATCCTTTCGAGCCACCTCTAGCTCAGCTCGGAGGCTCTTAACATCCCCCTCGCGTTGCTCATTGAGAAGTTTGTACATCTCTCTCTTCTCAATAAGCTCTTTGGCTTCGGCCTCTAGGAGACTCAGTTCTTCTCGATATCGGAGGAAGATCTCGTGGTGAAGCACCGAGGCTTGCGAATACAAGGAAAAATATTAAGATCATTAAGTAACCAAAGTTGGAAAATGAAAAGGTTTGGTAACACCTTAACCGATTCAATGCCTGATGTGCTTCGTTGAACAAGCATGGAGATTCCACCCCGTTCATCTTTGATCGGTCTTCTTCAGTCACCAGGCACCGGAGGTAACTAGCTACCCCAACAGGCACGGAAAGTACTCAGGCATCCTCCGAAACAGAGATAACAATCGATCGCTTCCAGGCGGGATCGACACTCGGGGCAGGGAATCGGTTGACCAATCTCGGGCTCGAGCTAGACCCACCTGTCCCCGAGGGAGGACTTCTTCTTGGTACTTCTAAATCACTCAATCCAGTGACATCCTCCATGGTAATAGAGTCCACGCCATCAAAAAATCTTTGGAGGGGATCGTTCACTCCTTGGACCCCCTCATTTGAACGCTCCTTTGCCACTTGAGCTTCACCGAACATTGAGTCCGTGAATGAAGGCAATCCCATTATATCGATGACACCGGGTGGAGCAGAACCGGCGTCTTGAGGGTTCTCGACCCTCACTGATGCATTGACCTCTTGAGTTTGGGAGGGATTGGCTTCTATCGCCCCCCCTTCGGTTGATGCCCGTTCTTCAAGGACCGATGGCTCTCGGGCCACTAAAATTTCATCCTCTTCAGACTCATCCCTGAGCCAGTAGAGGGAGTCTGAATCAAGTATTAGGGAGCTGGAGGTTTCTTTTGGCTTGCGGATCAGCCTCCTCATTGGTTTCTTTTTCTCCGAGCTCAGAGAACTCGAAGCCTTTTTTCTCTTCTTCTCTTCACCCTGTTTCGGAGTAGGGGACTCAGTGGGGAAATCATCACTACCGTATGGAGGTCTCATTTGGACATCCTTGGGGTAAACCTGCAAAAAGAAATAAAATAAGTAAGGACTTAATCATGCAGAAGGGAAACCAAATATTACTCATGAAAGAGATCTCACCGTGCGAATGGGCCTCCCATCGGCCCTTTGAAAGCTCATTCCACGAGCGCTCGGAATAAGGCCTTTGTGATACGATGCCCTCGACCCACTCCTTGAGTCAAGGAACTGCGTTCGAGATCTGAGCAATAGCAACACATCACATAACACCGGTAAGAAGAAAGGAAAAGGGCGATAAATAAAATCTTAGAAGCAAAATTATATACTTATGTTTCATGTTCCACTTCTCAGGGAACGGCATATGCTCGGCCGGAATCAAGTCTGAGGTCCTCAATCAGACGAAACGGCCTAGCTAACCTCGATCCCTATCTTCATCGATACTCGAGAATGAGGCTTTACTGGCCCGGTGGGCAAACTTGATCAGTCCCCCCAGTAGATTCAGGGACTGTATAAATGTATCAGGTGTTGATCGTGAAAGGGCACCCGTCGATCTTGCTTACAAAGAAATGGAGGAGGATTACGATCCTCAAGAAAAAAGGGTGAATTTGACGGAAGGTTACCACGTATCTTTTGCAAAAGTCGACGATAACCGGGTCCAAAGGGCCCAACATGAAGGGATAAGTGTAAACACTTAAAAATCCCTAGACGTGGGTGGTGATGGCTTCGTCAGGTTCGGGAACCACCACATGTTTGTCAACCCAGCTACAATCCTTCTTGACTTTGGAGAGAATATCCTCGGTAATCGAGCAGATATACCTCGAGACCTCCTCACACCGGCCTGATATGGAGGAGGGCTTTTCAACTTTAAAATCAGCATTGACCAGGAACCCTCCGGATGAATATTTTTAGAGGAGGTTTTGGTGTTGGTTCCTCGATAGCAGTACGTGAAGCGGTCTCTTCAGTAGCCGACCGCGAGGCAGAAGGAGTTTCTTTTTGTGGAACGTTTTTGGAAGTTTTCGCCATTTCTTTATGGAGAGTAAATAAGGAAAAAGAGGAAGCTAAAAGAGTACACTTAATGGTTTGGGATGAAGACGGAACAGAAGTTCTTATAAAAAGATCTCAAATATAAATGCCCGAAAATATTGAGATTGCTAAGGTACGAGGGAAGAAGCTTTGAATATAAAGTTTGAATGAGAAAAAGAGGAGGTATTTATAGTTTTTCAATGACGGTTCGCATCCAGGAGTGGCCGACCATTAACTGACAAACATTTAATGTTATTAAGAATTGACTGACGAGACGTTTTGACTGTTTGTCGTTTCTGTCGTGTGGTGTCGAAGAAAGAATCGAAAGGTCATGTCGTTTCTCATCGTCTACTCTCCTAAAAATGAGGAGACTGTCTGTATACGGTCGGAATCGAGCTCGCCTACGACATGGCAAGTTAGGCTAGGAACATGACAACCAAAGACTGAAGATCGACCCTGAGTCCCACCGAGCTAGAACCCGGGGTCAGAACGCCTGTCTTCGAGAACATTGAGTCCATAATCCCGGAGTCGACCTTAGCCCCGATCGAGCTCGAAGAAATATTGTTAGCATAACCAACAGAAGATCGAAATATTCGTGATCGGTCGGGTATTACGGGGGGTAGGGGTGGGCATAATACCGACCGAACTGAAAATTTTGGTTTATTCAATTTCGGTTATTTAGTTTATTCGGTCGGTTTGCGGTTTATAGTTTTTAAAAATTTGGTGATCGGTTTTAATGGTTCGATTTTCGGTTAAACTGAAAAACAAAATTTTCTATCACTCTTTTAGTAGTATACAGATCGTTAACTAATATGCATAAATGAATTGACTAAACTAAACTTACTGACCAATATAAAACTAAACTGCTCTTACCTCTTTATATGCAGAAATGCATTCACAAAGAGCAGTTTCAGCCTCAGAGTTATAAGGGTCCTGTTTCAGTAGAAGGTGCAGTCAAAAATCAGTTTCATAATGTTTGAAACATCCAAGAGAAACATAGAATTATCAATGAAAGACAACTGATATAACCTAACCTTAGATTCTTCAAGCTCCAGCTTTGTCATCTCCAACAATGAAAGAGCATTAAGTGATTGCAACTGCAGGAAGATCCACAGTAAAGCTAATTTAAAACAGGAGAAGTTTTTTAAAAAGGGTGCTAGTGATCAGTCAGTTAAGCCATACAAAGGCAGAAGAGATGAACACATTCTCCAACTTCTAGGAATTCTATAGATTTCTGGATATTAACCTACTGTGAACTCCAAATGTCAAATCCCCAACCCAGGGACCAGAAATGGCCCTTTCCCATTTTTTTCTCCCTCCATAACTCTTGCATAAAGATTGTTATCTTTTTAGTGTACTTGATGGGATTTCTTATTTCTTTTATCTTTTTATGTCAACAAATAATCTATTTTCGTTATTTCATACTATTTTATAATGGCTTAAAACCGAAAATCAAATCGATTAAACTGAACCGAACATGAATAAACCGAATCGAATCGAAGTTATTATGGTTTGGTTTTGGTTATTAAAATCACAAACCGAAAACCTAAAACCGAATTAACCGAACCGAAATTCTATAAAACCGAACCGAATCGACCGATGCCCACCCCTAACAGTGGGAATCTTGGCGCATATCAGTAAGGAACCGACAATCAGCTAATTAAGGGATTTTTTACCTTTTATAGAATTGTACCTAAAGTAGGACCCATCTACTATATAAAAGGGGTCTGATAATTCATTTAACACATTGTAACACGCATCTCAAAATAATGCGTTGTTATTATTTCTCTTTAAGCTCTTATTCTTCTGTATCCTAACATCGATCGAAGCGTACCTGGCTCGAGGGTGGCTAACCTTCCAAGGCTGATACTATTCAATTCATGTGGTTTGCATTTACTTTGTCATTATTTATTTCGATTGCGATCTAATTATTGAATTTGACCGAGGGTTACCTCGTATCTTTTGCAAAAGTCGACGATAACCGGGTTCAAGGGGCCCAACGTGAAGGGATAAGTGTAAACACTTAAGAATCGCTCGACGTGGGTAGTGATGGCTTCGTCAGGTTCGGGAACCACCACATGTTTGTCAACCCAGCTACAATCCTTCTTGACTTCGGAGAGAATATCCTCGGTGATCGAGCAGATGTACCTCGAGACCTCCTCACATCGGCCTGATACGGAGGATGGCTTTTCGACTTTAAAATCAGCATTGACCGGGCATCCCCCCCCCCCCCCCCCCGGGATGAAAATTTTTAGAAGAGGTTCCGGTGATGGTTCCTCGACAGCAGTACGTGAAGCTGTCTCTTCGGTAGCCGGCCATGAGGTAGAAGGAGTTTTCTTTTGGGGAACGGTTTTTGAAGTTTTCGCCATTTCTTTATGGAGAGGAAATAAGGAAAAAGAGGAAGTTAAAAGAGTACACTTAATGGTTTGGGATGAAGACGAAGCAGATGTTCTTATAAAAAGACCTCAAATATGAATGCCTGAAAATATTGAGATTGCTAAGGTACGAGGGCAGAAGCTTTGAATGTAAAGTTTGAATGAGCAAATGAGGGGGTATTTATAGTTTTTCAACCGACGATTTGCATCTGGGAGTGGCCGACCAGCAACTAACAAACATTTAATGCCATTAAGACTTGACTGACGAGACGTTTCGATTGTTTTGTCGTTTCTGTCGTGTGGTGTCGAAGAAAGAATCGAAAGGTCATGTCGTTTCTCGTCGTCTACTCTCCGAAAAATGAGGAGACTATTTGTATACGGTCGGAATCGAGCTCGCCTACGACATGGCAAGTTAGGCTCGGAACATGACAACCAAAGACTGAAGATCGTCCCTGAGTCCCACCGAGCTAGAACCCGGGGTCAGAACGCCTGTCTTCGAGAACATTGAGTCCGTAATCCCGGAGTCGGCCTTAGCCCCGATCGACCTCGAAGAAATATTGTTAGCATAACCAACAGAAGATTAAAATATCCGTGACCGGTCGGGTATTACGGCGGGAATCAGTAAGAAACTGGCAATCAGCTAATCAAGGGACCTTTTACCTTTTATAGAATTGTACCTAAAGTAGGACTCCTCCACTATATAAAGGGTGGTCTGATAATTCATTTAACACATTGTAACACGCATCCCAAAGCAATACATTGTTATTATTTCTCTTTAAGCTCTTGTTCTTCTGTATCCTGACATTGATTGAAGCGTACCTGGCTCGAGGGTGGCTAACCTTTCAAGGCTGATACTATTCAATTCGTGTGGTTTGCATTTACTTTGTCATTATTTATTTCAATTACGATCTAATTTATCATTTTGTATCAAGTTAGTCCATGTATCCTTAAAACCACTTATAAATTCAATTATTACCCGATTTTGAGGGTAAACACATAGTTTAATTTCTCAAACACAAAATAATACTTGATTCATAAAACATTTGTTTCGATAAGTTCTGTTGCAACTGCATCATTATTTTCAAACTTATTATTGGAAAATTAATTAATAACGATACTAAAATACGTTAAAATGAAAGCTAGAGTACTTGGTTTAACCTTATGAAGCAGTTTCAAAATACATCCATTTGACCAAAATGCATATGCCTAAGTTAACTTCTCTAATCAAATCTATATTTTTTACAAAACCAGGTAAGCAATTTGTATTGAATATTAAAGTCGTTTTACGAAAAAAAAAAAACATAACATAGAGATGAATGAACCAAATATATTCTCACCTCAACTATCTAATATTAGTAAATTCCTATATTATGAACACTTTCGAAATTGAAGACTATGAAGGAATTTCAAAAAGATAAGTAGATTAGAAATGAAGTCAAATCTACTACCTTTTCCTCTAGCACCAAACTTCTAAAAAAAACAATTGTATGCTTCAATCGCACCTTAATAACAACAACAAAACAAAAAATCAGAGGGAGTCATTCTCGGTGACGAAAGAATACCATAAAATCAAAGAATAAGAGAATATCATATTACTCATGGTGCGAATCGATACTTAAAGATATTTTTTTGTGAGTTTAAAGTCATAAAAAGAAGCAACGAAGAGAGACATAAAATATCAAGTCACATGTTGCATGCACAAAGCACAAATTGATGCAAGGATCTATCCCATCGTTTTTTGGCATTGCCACTTGCAATTTTCTCACTACCTAAGCTGCTCTCTTTATTTTTTTCTACTCAAGAAATAATGTATAATGTCTTGTATTATTTTATAAATTAAATTCAATCCCACCTGAAAACTTCGTATGTAGGGAGAGTTAGGGGAACATGTATTCCTGTACTTCCATCTACAATGCTCTAATTTCTCACCTTTTTTATCCTAACCAATATCACGTTTGATAAAGGGCATGGATTAATTTTAAATAATTGATTTGAAAAGTTTCTCTTTACTTAAGGTTGTGTCCTTTCATAATTTAACGATTTTTTTAGAATATACAAATGTAGTTTAATATTAACTTTAAACAACTTATTTGAAAAGTATCTTTTACTTATAATTGTGTCTTTTCATAATTTAATTAAATATTTAGAATTAAACTTGAAAGTGAAGTTATTTATTTATTTATCTATTTCATAAATGTATTTTGATAATTTAACGTTTGGAGTTGGGTCTCAGAATCATCTAATTCTTTTTATAGCAACGAAGGGTCATGTTGGTTAGTCTATTGGTTTATTTTGATTTATTAATGTATCTTAAATATTGAGTAGGAGGCCGGTAATTTTTATTTTGGTGAAGGGTAAAATGGTTAGTAAATTTTGAAGAATATTTTTGTAATTCAACTTTTAACCTAAGGCCTTCATTATATAATGTAGATATAAAACTATCCTTTTGACCTAAAAAATTGATATAACGCAATAGAACTATCATCTTTTGGAAGAGATGTAATTAGAACTAGGAAATAATAACTTGGAATATCAGAAGAATGTATTCCTTAGGTTCGATGGATATTGTATTACACAGATTATGAATATTAAAACAACTGCAGGCAGATTTTGACAGAAATTGTGAATGGCTAGGACGCTGGTACATTCAATATAGTGAGGGAGTTTATTCACAACAGGCAGACTTAACATAAGAATATCAAATTGGCCAACAATAGCCTTCCGAAATTGTAATACTGGCAGTTCACATAATTGCTTTTTAGTCACTAATCTTAAGGGACTTTTGGTTCACACACTAATTAGCAGATTTTATAATATAAGTATATATTATTCGTATACGATAAATGATAACTGATTTTTTTTTTTTGCAGTGAATAACAAGGCAAATATTGTTAGGCAGTGAGTGACAATATAGAAATTGTCATGCAACATTTTACCCGTGTAAAATAATATACTGTATAAATTTATGCATGGATTATGCTTGTATAATGAGGCTGGGAAGCGGGAAACCTGCAAGTAGTTCATGTTTTAGTAAGAACTAAGAAGACATTCATCGCAGTACTTAATCGGAAGGTTAGAATTAGATTCAAATAGAAGAGCGTAGAGGTGTAAAGCAAGTGTTTTTGTCTTCTCTCTTTTATACTCTAAACAGTTATAGTTTTAAAAATCTATATTCAATTAATGTACGCAACTAAGAAAAGCTTAAAAGGATATAAATTTGATAATAAATTCCTAAAAGATTCTCTATTTATGTTTTAAATAAATTTTTAAATTATAATATAGAAAATATTTGTTAATAGAAATCAAACTAAAAAGTCTACATGCAAAATTAATAGAGAATAAAAAATACTAAAAATTAACTATATATGTACGTAATATTAAAATAACAATCATAAATATAACATTGTGACTACATTACTTTATTTATACTTTGAATTTACTTAATTTACAATTTATTAAAAATACTTATAACTTAACTGCATTAGGTGAAAAAAATAAAATATGGATAAAATGATTTTCAGCGATGAGGAAACAAATTACAATTTGTAAGTTTCCATACTTGCCTAAAAAAGTAGTAACTAATTTTGCAAGCTTAGGAAACTACCATAATGCAGCTTTTTCCATATAAGATGGGAAAAGGAACAATATGCCTATGAATATATATTGCGCCAACTTAGTTTATGCACTCATTACCTTTCTTTCATACATAATAAAGATTAGGGTTACTACTTCTTGATTGATACCACCACCTATGTTTTCTATAGAATTGCTCCTTGATTCCTAATTTCTTTCAAGATATGTTGATCAACACTTGAGTTTCTTTTTTTGCTTTTGTGAAACTAAATATTGTCCGTAGAAATTTACGAGTACAAAGGAGTTTTGACTTGTGGTTTAATTGGAAGCAGATCATTAGATTGATACTTATAGAATAATATACAAGTAGTTGTACAGTGCTATGTTATGTTCCCGGTTTTAATTTCCTCTTTGTTGGTGAGAATGAGAAGTGAAGCAGTGATAATATTATAATTATGTACACTTGTAAATGACTTGATCTCTAGGATTTAACAAATTCATAAGTTTAGTTAGTAGTTCAGTCCATATATTATTTAGTGCAGTCTTGTTGTTGATGATATATGCTTTAGAGAGTAATAATATTCTTGAAACAAACCTTACAGGGGAAATACTTGGGAAAAACACCCGAGGAACGTAACCTTGCATATTCTTGAGCTATAATTTCTCATATCCTTAATTTTCGCATAATTTCTGCACCAAAATTCATACTTCTATCTTATTATCTGAAAAATCTGTAGTGTTAGTTTTGCAAAATAATAATAGATTTTTTTTTTGCAGCAAATAATAATGCAAAGATTGTCAATGCAACAAGCTCAGCCACAATTTTGAAATTGTCATGCAGGGATTGCAATATCCAGGAAGAATCAGTCTTTAAGGATTTTTAGACGTTTTTAGGTTATTTTATCCAGGTGTGAGTGATATAAAAATATTATGTTTTGCATTCCATCGGCATAAATTAATATATAGAATTCGCATGAGTTACACTAATATTAATAATTTGAAGCTTCATTTTAGAAACCAAATATGTGGAGTACCAATTATACAGAATTTTTTCATCAACAACAACAATAAATCCAGTGAAATCTCACAAGTGGGGTCTAGAGAGGGTAGTGTGTACGCAGATCTTACCCCTAACTTATGAAGGTAAAGAGACTTTTATAAAAATAATTTTTTTTTTTAAATTATATAAAGTTTGCACTAGTAATGCAAGAGTTATATGTTAAACAATTAAACCTGTATCACGTAAAGAATTTTTTGCCAAAATCTTTTTTCTCACCACAAGCCAAATAAGCTTATAGAATACATTTCATAACTAAAACAAGTTATAATGGGATTTATTATACTAGAATTAGTTATCTTGTGATTATTTTTTATTTACTGTTTGGTATGCTTTATTAATAGTGAAATTTTTTATTTTATTGTTTAACGTGAGATAACTTATTTCGGAATTACTATTCAATCATTTGTAGCTATAAATTATTTTGATACTATTTTTAATCTTGGAATAACTTATCCCAAAATTAATAACCAAACAAACCATCAAAATTTCTATCCACCATTATTTTTTCTTACGCATAGTATACCACACGACCCTGAGTACTTTTATGGTTTTGGACCATGTGATCATGCTTACGAATTTATTGAATTTAATATATGTCGTACACAGATCTAATAATCCAGATCTTAGGACCGCACTGATCCACCAAAAATGCTCCTTTTCGTAAACGGGAAAGTGGAAAATATTTTCTCGAGAAACAGTGAATCATAGCTCCTGAGTCCTGACGACACCTTACTCCAGCCAATTACTACAAATGAAGTGAATTCAACAACCGACTGCCACCGTCAGCAGCTGCTCCGCCACCGCCTAGCTCCGGCAAACAATGAGATCCAGACCACCGCTGACTCGCAGGAGATCACCTACTATTCATTATGCCCCTGACACTCCCCTCTATCATACTACTGGTACTTTTTTCAACCCTTTTTTCAATTTATCTATCTGGGTTTTTGTTTTTGTTGCATTTTTGGTCTTCTTTTCTATCTGGGTTTTGCTTGATAGAGTTTGTGCTGGGAAAGGTGGGAGCTTTTACATATTTGGAGCTTTTAATCAAATGGACTGGAAATGGGCATATACTATGTGTCTGTGTTATAGGTGCTTGCGGGATTTGACTAAGGAAGGGGTTAGAATATCTGTTGAAAGACTATTAATTAGGAGAGAGAAAAAAATCCATTGCCCACAGAGGAAGTGATATCAGAGGAGATGAATGTCTAGAACTCTTTTACTTCTTCAATAAGACCTGTTAGTCTTTGACATAGTTGTCATATCATGATAAGTATCACGTATTAAACTGGCCGTTATTTGAATCTCACACTGTGTTGTAAATCATATCTTTAGATTCAAAACATACTTTAAAACATAGAATTTGTGAATAACTAACAAGTATTTATGGTTAAAAGTTTGAAGGTTACATTTACGAATTTGGCTTCATTTGGTCTTGACATCCCTCTATCCTGTGGATAATGGGTCTGCCCCTCTACGCTTCTTCACTTAAATGCCAGACTTTTGTCTACATCAAGGTTTGAACTCTTGACGAGCACCTAATCGGTTCATCACACTATGTGCTCTTACTGTTAGACCAACGCATCAGGGGCCAAAATAAGTACACTTGTTGTCTTGCGTAGGTACACTTGACCAGCAACACAATTTCCGTCAACTTTTTTATTTATTTATTAAATGAAACTACTAGGCTTAAATTTATTATCAACCAAATAATAGAAATAGATAAACTTGTACAATATAAGCTTATATGTTCATGATGTAGCCAATAGTGATGATTTTCGGAAGTGTAAGCGTATATAATTGACGAAGCAGCTGAAAGAAGTGCTTGTGCTGGAAATCATGTCCTATGAATTGATGGACTTCAACTTCCACATTGTGTGGACTCTTGTGGTGTTGATCCGTAGTGTAGCTCGGGCGGAATTTTAGGTCTTGAAAAATCTTGGCAAGGGTTTGTATTATGGTTGTGGATGTATTTTTAAACAAAGGAAACAAATGGAACTTAGATTCAAATTCCATCTCACCAAAATCAACAAGCATAAATCATAACAAGTTCATTAGTACAATTGTTTTAGCAGTAATAGTTCTAAGATAATGGGATGAGGAAACAACAGTGCTTTTGACAGGAAACAGAGCAATTTGATGTGCATCTAGTTGACCAATTTCCATCCCTTTGTCAGCCTTTTTATATGCTTCTTCAACTTTTAGTTCTAAGTAAATTTTGTTAATTATTCTTTTCCTTCCAGTCTTGTATGCTTCTACATATGCATGCTTATACACATAATGATGCATTATTGGACTTCTGCATTACCTGTAGTTATATGCTTTTTAAAACAAGCATAGCATATTTGAGTGGGAATGGTCTTTATCCCCCGAAAAAAAGGACATGCATATATATATATATATATATATATATATATATATATATATATATATATATAGGTGTGTGTGTGTGTGTGTGTGTGTGTCTGACCATTTTGACCAATACCGATTGATTTCGGTCGGTAACTTATTTTAATACAAAATATGATTTGTTTAATTGTTATATATACCGGCCACCTATGCTGTGAGTTGTCTTTGATGTTATATTATATTTATCACTAGTGCAGGTATATGTGTGAATTTTTCTAACTATTGCTGGGTAATGATTTTTGTTTTCTCTTTCCCGGGGGAGCTGGAGAGTGGAGAGTGCTTGAGGTCAAGCTAAATTGAACTTCTGTCTCAATTTTCGCGGTTCAGTCTTGTTTACTGCAAAGTGTAGTGGCAGTTTTTGACTCCTTTTCCTGACAGATTCATTTTTGGTAATTTTATTCCCAGAGGCTCTGCCTCTATGAATTTCAGCAACGTGGGTTCATCAACCACCAGAGATTCCTTTCTTGGAATAAACACGGGCCCTCTTGCTTTTATTCTTTTTGATATCAACGTTTGGGTCCGTTCTCAAGGACTGTTACATTTGTGTTGTCATCTTGCTCATGTTTTTAGGATGATTGAAATGCCTGCATCAAACCACGAAACATGACATGTAAATACATCCGCACATCTCCTAGCATTCTGCGTTCTTAACATTATTTTTCTGTTTATTATAGGAAATGACGACGTAGATAGTGGGAGAAAGAAGATGAAGCACAGGGGAAAAAATGTTGTATGGTCTCCTGCAATGGACAAGTGTCTGATTGAAGCACTTGCTATCCAAGCAAGAAATGGAAATAAAGTTGACAAATGCTTCAATGAAAATGCATATAATGCTGCCTGTGTTGCTGTTAATACTCATTTCCGCTTGTCGTTAAATAACCAAAAGGTTATTAATCGTCTTAAGACAATCAAAAAGAGGTATAATATAATCAGTAATATCCTCAGTCAAGAGGAATTCTCTTGGAATCCAAATACAGATACAATCGACTGTGAGGATGATGATCTTTGGAAGAAATATGTTGCTGTAAGTTTTAGCTTGTCATGCTCGCTTTTTGTTCCAAAGTTTGATTAAATTATTATTATTATTTTTTTGTTCCAAAGTTTGATTAAATTATTATTATTATTATTCAGGGTGTGCCTTCTCATTATCATCTCTCTTAGTTCCATAAGATACTTTGTATTCTTCTGCTAGCCTGATGCCATTGTACAATATCTAATATGTTATTAGGCACACCCTGATGCTAGGGCTTTCCGAGGAAAGCAGATAGCCATGTATGAAGAAATGAAAATTGTATGTGGAAATTATCAAGCTCCTAGTCGCTGGAGTAGAATGTCAGCCAAAGTGAATGGAAATCCAGTGATAGAGTGCAAGTACGAACAAGAATCTGGTTCATATCTTTCAGCAAGTTCAGAGCATATGAACGATTCGGATGGAACCAAGACACAGTCATCTGCCAAAGAACCAGTATATACTGAAATGGCTGCTAATAATGAAGATGAAGATGAAGATGAGCCCGAGGCTCAACCTGAGAGGCAAGCTGCAGAACGGACTCGTAGCTCAGAGACTCTTCAAGATGCAATGTTAGCGATAGCCTCAAGCATCCGGCACTTGGCTGACACAATTGAGCAAAGCAAGTACACCATTGACACCCCTGCTCTTTTGCAAGCTGTGATGGAAATCGAGGGTCTGGAAGAAGCGAAGCAAATGTATGCTTTCGAGTCTTTGAATGAGGACCCCGTCAAAGCCAGGGCCTTCATGGCATACAATAGAAGACTGAGGAGAATATATTTGTATCGACTGTTTGGCTGGTGGAGATAATGTTTTGGTGGTCTATTCAACATCTTGGTCCTTCTAATTTTGATGGATGAGTATATTTACTCTTCCAAACTTTCTTGAGGACTATTCAGTGAAGTGAATGCTGTCCATAAATAAGAACTCTACCCGTATTTAAGCTGACACAGAATTGTACATGAATGTTGTACTATGATATCCTTGTGCTGCTTAACTGAGTTTTACCAGATAACTTGCAACTTTGCCTTTTTGTTGTGAAGAAATTCCATTTCAATTTGACCTGCGGATTCCACTTGTAATGCGTACCATTGCATATTCAAATACTTCTATTTTGTTATTTACTGCTTCTAATTATAATTTTATACCGTGGTTAATTTATTGCGGAAGTCATTTTTCTTACAATTATCTAGAGTTTAACTTAATGCTATATGATTCCACCAGACATTATTATTAATCATTAGTATTCTAAAGCTTCATCAAAACACTCTTCTTTATTCAATCGCTGGGATTTTCCTTTCCCATCTAACTACTCCTATTTCAACCCCAACCACGTCTGAATCAGTCCCAAACTCCGCCAAATTAATGTATACACAAACGTGCTAACACGAATAACGCAAAATTTATCATTCCCAACAACTCAATTAGCTAAGTTAAGCAACACATAATGTATTAAACTTCTTTATCCCCAAATGACTGAATAACTTGTAATGTGACTGAACTTAAGTATCTTATCTTAGTTTATCCCCATTTTTATAATAATATAAACGATACCTTGTATATATATATTTCATCCACTTTAATTAGATTAGATGAATATTTTAGTTTGACTATTATCATTTCTAATATATTCTCCACACAATTCAAATAACATGTAATTCGGAGATTCATTGATTTCATTAGAAAAAAAGGTAAAGAAAACAATTGTGCAGGATAATACATAATTACCTCTTTGAGATTATTCTACTTTATCGTTGCACTGTTAAATACTGCGGGAATCCTATAACCCTCTTGTCTTTATTCAAAGTATAATAAATACCACCTTTTAAGCCTATGTGGCATTGAGAGTGATTATCACTCTCCTGAAGAGCGTGAAAACGGAAAATTTTTACTTTACAGTTTTTTGTTGTTTAAATTTATTATCTATATCCCTTTTTTCAATTTTTTTCTTATTTATCCCTTTTCCTTTATTTTTTTTCTTGAACCCACTGTCTTCTCCTTCTTCATACCTCCCTCCCCCAACCCCTCCCTCTTAGCTCCCCTTCTCTTAATAACAAAGTTGCTTCAATCTCATAAATTAAAATCTAGAACAAATAAACAAAAATAAGAAACTATATTCAGATTTTAAATCAAAGAAGCTCCCATAGCCTACGGGGAGATCAAATAAGAAGAAAGAAGACCGGGAAAAGAACGAAAACGAAGAAAAAAAGAGACATTTTTTTGCCGGAAAACAAAAACTAAGTTCAAATTTCAACTTGCCATAAACACCATTTTTGTCAGCTTGAATATAGTTTGAGAAATTTGAGAGAGTTTGACAATTTTGGTGCTGGGTTTTGGTGGCTTCTTCGCTTGTTGGAGAGCTTTAGTTGAGCGAAAGGAGTGTTTTTCATCTCCATGTTTGCTGGTCTCTATTTCCGGCGTACAAGAGCTTTCCGGTGAGATTGGTTGACAAGGACCAGAAGGTGGAGGTTAGAGGAAAGAGAAATAGAAGCAGAAAAGGAAATGAAAAAAAAAAGAAGAAAGAAATGAATAAATAAAATAAGATAACAGATAAAAAATAATTAAATGAATTTTGACACATGGCAAGTAAATATTGGTGCGTGATCTGCACTTTATTAAAAAAACTGGGATTGGCTAAACAATGTGGTATTTATTACACTTTAAAAAAAGACAAGGGGGTCATAGGATCCATATAATGTTTGAGGGTGCAATTGATAGACGGAGACAACTCAATGGGTAATTATGTATTATCCCAAAAGGAAAGGCTAATATGATATGTTTGAAACAAATCCATTCATGAACATTAGAAACAGGGAACAAAACATAGACATTCAAGTTCAAATGGAGGGTATATCATTTGGTAAAACAAAAAAAAAATGTACTGATCATGACAATAAATGAAACCGATTTAACGAGAATAATGTTTATCATGTAAAGAAAATTTAAGCCATACACCGTGAATACCTAATTTTTTATCATATTTAAATTTTTACCACTTTTGAATATTTAAATATCTTTTAAGTTTAATCAACATATTTTAACCTTTATCTCACTTTTTAGTAGATTTACTTACAGCTTGTTTATTTGGTTGTTAGGTATCGTTTCATAATATATCGTATCGTACTGTATTGTATTGTACTGTATCGTTTGATAAATACAATGTTTGGATAGATTGTGTCGTTTGTCATTGTTTCATGATATCACGCACCAGCAATATGAAGAATAAACTTACAATATTATAAAGAATAATTATGATACAAGGTAAAATTATTATATAAAAAGGTAGGGTAAATGATAAAATAAAATTATTTAATAATAATGAAGGGTGAGATTTAGAGAAAAAGATAAGGTAACGACGCAACCACACCAAATCGGTCGTTACATAAAGTGGCACATTTCGCCGTTATGTAACGACGAATTTAACGATACGATACAATAAAATTTAAATAACAATCAAAACTAACATCATATTTAAAGTAACAATACGATACAATACAATGGGTAACAACCATCCAAACAGGTTGTTAAGAAAATTAAAAACCTCACACTTTAAGATATTAGCACTACAAAAGCTCCATTAAACACTCCAAACTTCACCCCTAAACCACCTTGTCCTCCTCCAAAAAATGCAGCTTGAAGCTTCTGCAAAAACAGCCCCAAAACCTCCATAAAACCACCTCAAATCCACCCCAAAACGCAGCTTATAGCCTCTGTTTGTTTAATCTTTCAAATGCATGTTTAGATTGATTTTCGTGATGTTTATGGAATTTAATTTAAGACTGTTGGATATTAATTGTTTATTGGCTTTTATGTTAGATGTTGGTCTGTTTGCCTATTTAGTGGGCGTTTGGACATAAGAATTGTAAAATTACAAAATAGGAAAAAATAAATTTCAATGATATTTGAAATATAGAGTTGTGTTTGGACATGAATATTATTTTGGGTTGTTTTTGAAGTTTTGTGAGTGATTTGAGTGAAAATTTTGAAAAATAGCTTTTTGGAGTTTTTCAAATTTTCGAAAATTTTCAAAATGCATCTTCAAGTGAAAATTAAAAATTTTATGAAAAAACACTGATTTCGAAAAAAAATAAAAAAATTTTGAGAAAAAGAGAAAAATTTATTATGACCAAACGGGTTCTTAGTAAATTGAGTTGGAATGAAAATATTAGCCATTAGCAGGCCATTTGGGAGATAGGCAGATGTTAAACTTGGGCCTTTAAGGTTGATAGTGCTGGTCCAATTGTCAATAAGGCTACAAGCTTGTCCATCTTTCCATAATTAATTGGGATCTTTACACAAATAGTCGGTCATATTAATTATTTATTTTTTTTAGCCATATACATAGATTATATATTGATTATACACAATTATGCATATGTAATACATAAATATTCACCGGCTATTTTTAGTTTTAAGTGGTAGGGTGGACGGCTATTTGGGTTAATTCTTCTAATTAATTTATATCCTTTTTCACAAATTAATATCCATAAATCATGGCCTCACAACCAGAGGCAGATCCAGGATTTGATGGCTACGAGTGCCACTTTTTAATGCAAACCTACCATTAGGGAAAGAGATTGAATTAGGGTGTACATTTTGTTGGTTTGATCCATTTTGAACTAATTCGGTTCACTTCGGTTTGGTTTAATCTATTTTGAATTAATTCGGTACGATTTATAAGATTTTTGGTACATAAATAAATGTATGACCATCAAACCGAATAAATTTTGTCCAATTCGATCTAATTCTCTGGTTCTATGGAATGATGTGATTAGATGCACAAAATTCAAATAAAATTTTAAATTATCAAATGCACTCCTTATATGTCAATTGATGCCATCATTATAAAAGACTTTTGAAATCTTGGAAACAATAAAATTATATGGATAAAAAGAGAAAATATTGAAGATCTATGCAAAGAAAGAGAAGTAAATATATTATTGAATAAATAACAAAGTGGTTGTACTAAGAAAGGGAAATCAAAAGATGAAAGAAATACAATAAACTAAGAAAAGGAGCAGAAAGTAAAGAAAGAAAAAGGAATAACAAGGATTCGTTCCTGAATGTGGAATTTGGAATGTTGGCTTTCAACCATGGCACCTAGAGCCAACATACAAGCCCGGGTGCCATCCATATAATATATAACGATCTATTTGTAAAATACCAAAATATATATATATACACGCTCAAACTTTTACTCGAGCGTCCGGGTGGCGTACCACCCCTAACCTTCTACGTAGATCCGCCCCTGCTCAGAACAATCTCAAATGTAGCCAAGAAACAAACTCATGAACATTCGTAGAATACTTTAGGCGCGCTTTTAATTAATCATCTATTATCGTGATTAAATATACGTATGCGTGACATAATTATAATTTTCAAATTTAAAACCAAGGTATGCGTTCGTGCAATTTTGGACAAAACAACCTTAATAATGATAGAATGCTATTAGTTGTGTATACGAACGCGTGACATGACTCTGACACACCAAACAAAGTGGATTCACACACACATGGTTCGTCTTCAAGATAATTTCATATAACTATAATAAACGAAGTAATTTAAAAGCGGTAAAAGATAAAATGTACGTAGGTGTTAAAACATGTAATAATCAGATAATTAAGTCAAGCGTGATTGTTAAGTGACTACGCTAGAACCACGGAATTCGGGAGTGCCTAACACCTTCTCCTGGGTTAACAAAATTCCTTACCCGCTCTTCTGTGTTTCGCAGACTTAAACAGAGTCAAACTTTTTTTTTGAATTGAGATTTAAAATAAACCGGTGACTTGGAACACCATAAATAAATTACTCCAAGTGACGACTCTATAAAAATAAATAAATCAACTCCTCTTCAATAATGTTACCTAAATTAAAAAAAATCATTTATTTCCACAATCCTCGGAAAGTAGGAGGTGTGACCTACACAACGTAAAAAACTGATGAATTTTCCATGGAAAATCAGAGTAATCTTTTGTCAGTTGAAAAATATAGCTCAAATATGTGGGATAAGATAGATAGATAGATAGAGATTCTCTAATAAGCGAGCCAAGAAAATGCACATGACTTCATAATGCATGTTTGAACAATTTTTCCCCAGACGAAACAGCCTCTTGTTCTTAGACTTTTCTTCAGCAGAAATGACCAAATTAAAGGAACAGTTTTTCCAAGTTCTAGACAACATTATTTGACAAATCAAACTAATGGTAGGACTAGATTATATTGTAGAGAAATCGAATTTATTAAGCATATTCCGAAATGGGAAAATTAAAAATATTTTCGTATATATATTTTATAATTACGTGTATGAATATACTTTTTAATAACTAATTAATATAACCTAGTATTTGTCTTTAATTGTTAACGAAGCTTCAGTAGTGGATTATGGTTGCTAGCTAGTTCTTGTTTTGTCGATCAAGAAAGGTCCGTTACGTTAATTAGATGGTTTGCTCCTGGCTCAACTTAGCTTCATCTTTAATTACGATTTCTTGCCGACTCAACAGACCTTAATTCGACCCATCCTTGGACCGTTTCTTTTGATATCTTTTCCCTCCCAACAAAAAAAAAAAACTTTAAGTTTAGTATTCAAAGACGAAAAGGTTGAAAAGTCTTCCCAGTAATTATTCCAACAGGAGTTCCAGTCTTTCACGACTACATGACTTTTCCACTCTTAGTACGTACTGTCCATTAGCTTCATTTCCTTCCCTATAAATTTGGCCTTATAATTTCACCAAAAAACCTAAACCAATACTAAAGAAAATGGAGAGAGTTAATAATTATAAGTTGTGCGTGGCATTGCTGATCATGAGCGTGATGATGGCAATGGCGGCGGCACAGAGCGCTACAAACGTGAGATCAACGTATCATTTATATAACCCACAGAACATTAACTGGGATTTGAGAGCAGCAAGTGCTTTCTGCGCTACTTGGGATGCCGATAAGCCTCTCGCATGGCGCCAAAAATATGGCTGGACTGCTTTCTGCGGTCCTGCTGGACCTCGAGGCCAAGATTCCTGTGGTAGATGCTTGAGGGTACCACATCTTTAATTTTCTACTAATATATTAACCCCAATTTTATGGCCTAAATTTTTTTTTTTATTTATTTGAAATTTAATTTTCTAGCTGTTTGAGATGCATAAGTTATTAATAATTTTCTTATAATTAATTTCATCTAATAAATCTTTCTCATTTGACAATATAGCTAATTTATTTAATCTCTCCAGAGAGATTGTTTATCTTAGATAAGTTTTTATTAATTTTAAGTTTAAAAACTTTTCTACTGAAGCAATGGTATCATTGTTAACATTATTCTATAAGTAATATATAAATCTGAAAAAAGAATCAAGTCTTTTTATTAGATACAGTATATGATTAATGTATTATCTTTTACTTGTACTATTTTCCTTGACACTTTCAATTCAAAAAAATAAATTTAAATCATCAATATCGGCTATGTCAAAAGCGAACCCCCATCATCAATCACTGTATCAAATTTATTTTTTCCTTTTATGCAACTTTCCACGTAATTGTACTTTTTACTTTTAAGATTTTTTTTTTTACTTATATATAACTTATTAGGTGTAACAAAAAATGGGCCCCCACAAATATGAGCCTAGGCTTTACCTGCTTTAGGGAAGGGTCGTCCCTAGATTTAACGTGATTATGACGGAATAGAAGTAGGTTGTTGTAGGTCAATTTTACTTGATGGGGTAAGAAATATATATATATATATATATATATATATATATATATATATATATATATATATATATATATATATATATATATACTAATTAAATTTCAGAATTTAAACTCTATAATACTATTTTAGAGTTTAGCTTTAATATACTTGTCGGTATAGAAGAATTTTACTCTATCAAATCGCCTAATGTAACTACATAGCTGCCTAAAGTGGAATTAGTAATTTAAAAAAGGATAAGGAACTTACTACAAGTTCACTGTTAGTGTAAAAATTCTTCATACTTTGAGTATATATAAGATAAATCCATATATATTTCCTGCTTTAAATTTAATGACACGCTTTTGGTTAAAACGTTCAAAGAAAATGTTTATTATAAGTAAAGTATGTGAAATAGAAAATACTATTATAAGTAGCAAAGAAACTAAAAATACTTAATATCTGTATATATGTATTAATGGTGAAGCTAAACGGCAAATTATAATTAATTATGTGCATGCAGGTGACGAACACCGGAACAGGAACTCAAGCAACAGTGAGAATAGTAGATCAATGCAGCAATGGAGGGCTTGATTTGGATGTGAATGTCTTTAACCAATTGGACACTAATGGATTGGGCTATCAGCAAGGCCACCTTATTGTCAACTATGAATTTGTCAACTGCAATGACTAATTAATCTGCTTCCAGAAAATTAAGTAGCTACTGTAGTATCTTATTTTTCAGAGCTGCGCTGTTTAGAATAAGAAGGGGGCTGAGATTGCTTTTAATAGTATACTGTAGTAATTATCTGAAAGCTCTACATGTTTGGTTGCCCTTCACGATTAATAGAATAAAAGCTTGTTCTTAGTACTATTATGTTGCTTGTTAATTAAATAGCATCTCCCCTTTTCAAGAATTGAAAGCAAGAAAGAGTAAACATATACTAAATCTCTGGAAAGAAAGTCTAAATACTACGGAAATACCAACACAAGTACAAAATTAAATGACTATGGTTGATCAGGAATACTGATCTTTTCTTGAACATTCAGCTATGGTAAAGAAGAAGTGTGTATGCTATTTGCAGCCTAAGCTAAGAAGATCAGTGAGAATGAAGTGAGATTAGACATGATTGAAAAAATCTAGAATCTGATGTTTTAGGAAAATGGTATGATAGATGACCATGTTACAGAGAATCAAAACAGGTGGTTGACATGAGAAGTGCATAACTCCAAATATTAGTTCTAAGTTTCGAGATACCTCTAACTTAGCAATTGTGCAAATATTCATCTAAATGTAGGAGGAGAATATCAACATTCCAACATCTACGCTAGTAACATCATATATAACCATGAATATATATCGGTTCGAATTGTAATCTCTTAACACAAATTATTCTCGGCCTTTTCAAAAATGGCATTGTTCCCCAAACCTTAAAATAAATTAGAACAAATCATTCCAAGAGATGTGGAGGAATGATAAAGATTCATCCATCATTAATTAAAGGTCCCAAGTTAGAACAATATTAAAGATTAATCCTTTACCTGGACTTAACATTTTAAATAGAATAAACCATTTGTCGACTCATAAATTGCGGTGTCGCGAATGCGAGCAGTGCTAGTTATATAAACCGCATTAGCAGAATGTGACTTGTAAATTGCACTAACGGAATGCACTTTCGGTTTTAGAAATAAAATGCCGGGTTTAATTTCCTTTTGCCGATCTATCAGTGTTTAGTTTGTGCGTACCTGCTCTTAGAGCTGCCAGCTTACATATTTTGCAATTTTATGATTAGATCTAGTTTTTTCCTAATTTTGTGTCTCCTCGTCATACGATAGAAGTCCCTTTGGATTTTATTTATTTCCTTCAGTTACAGTGCTCGGGAGTAAGTTGCAACTTGCATAGCATCACATGATTTTAAATTGATGCTACAATTGATTTAGCTAAGGTAGTCCGACCTACAACATTGAGAAATATCGTTTTCCAGCCTTTTGTCCGGGTGTTTATGATTCAATTTTGGTTCGGTTTTTTGCAAGTAGAAAATCATACCAAACTATTTTCTGTTTTTCTATTTCAGTTTTGTCCGTTTTTAAATTTTATCCATTTAATTTATTTGAGTTATATAGATAAAAAAAAATCACAAGTCAATATATATTTAGCACGAATTGAACAAATAAAATATGCACCATCTATTGAAATATCCGTATGTTATAAAATTCTCTATAGTGTATAAGATTTGCTCTTTTTCATTAGTTTCAACTCGAAGAAAATATCAAAGAATTGTAGAGATCCAATGTAAAGAAAGAAGAGATAAAAAAAATTAGACAAGACAACTAAAAAATTTCAAGGAAGAAATCTAACAAAATTACAAGTCATATATGCTTTCAAGCTTAACTAAATTTTAATAATCAAAAATTATATATCACCAATTGACTTCTAAGAATTTCAATATAGAATGCAAGTAGTTGGCGAAGTGACCTCTATTCAAACTTGAATTGGCCAAGTGACCTTCTAGTTATAATCACCGTAGGATTGACATTCATGCTTAATTAGCGATTAAGTGGATTATAAAGTAAAGGAAAAAAGTTCAGTCTTTATCCCTAAAGTTTCACTTATTATATTTTGGCCCCAACCTATATAATTCTAATATTACTAGATTTTTTTTAATAAATTTTTTTTTTATTCTTCCCACCTCATCTACCGTCCAATCCCCATTTCTCACGACTGATTCCTCCTTTGCAGCTTGTTTTTCTTGCATTCAACACACATAGGCCATCTCCCTTCTTCCTCATTCATCTCAAAGCTTCATTCTTTTGATTTATCATTTACGGAGAAGAAATGAAAAAATTGGGGGTTTTCGGATCTGTCGAAATTGGGAAAAAAATTGGGGGTACATTGGATTGATAATTCATTCTAGGTGGTATATTGCGTAACTCATTCATCTGATAAGTGTTTTCATCTCATCTTATTCGGCATTGTTAATTTGGATTTCTACAAAAAATATTCTGCACAGTGCTAGACCACTAGTTCACAATAGACTGATGGGAGATTATATATTAGTATGCGGTCTATATTTTGGTGAATGGGTTGAGGGGCCACTAGTTAGAATTGAAATTCCTATACAAAGGTTACAGTACCTATCCATATACCTAGCAATTGTACATTTGACGAATTTGGTGATGTCATCATTAAACGTGGAAGACTAACATATTCCCGGAGGAATTTGAATATTACATATATGCTTAGCTCTGCGCCGAAGAGGGACAAGATTCCTCCTTCCTTCATTAAGAATGATAATGATTTACAATCGTACCTCCTTGATGTTACAATTGATGGTATGAGGCCTTGTTTGAAGATATTTGTGGCTGAAAATGAGTTTGAAGAAGGGGCTGAAGTTCCTGTTGAAAGGTCTCATCAAGGTTCAAATGCCACAGCTGCACCACCACCACCAACACAACCAACACCAACACAGGCACTAATTTTAGAAGTAGAGGAGGAAAGAATAGGGAAAGATGGCTTCAGTAGATTTAGTCATGACTTGCATAATTTTGGTGATAATGAAATGAACTCATACGGTCCGGAAGATGCAGATGGAGCGGAAGAGCTCACATATATTGTCAGTTGGGCAGCTGGAGATGAAGGCTTGGTGGACTCGTTAGCTACACAACACACACAGATGGAGGTTACTTTTGTGAAAATGCATTTTATATTTTGTATGAAGAAGAGTAGCAATAAATTAACTTCGGTGGCATGCCGAGATGTGAGTTTTCCGTGGAAGTTACGTACTTTAAAGTACGAGAGTTATGATAGGTTTTATATTACTAAATACCATGGCGAGCATACATACGGGGTACAACACATATCAATTCATCATCCTAATGCTTCGTCAAAGACTTTGGGTGCATATTTCCAGGAACGGTATGTTAATGGCAAATGCCTATCCCCGTCAGATCTGAATGATGCTATTTTTTGCAGATTTTAATCAAAATCTTACTTATTGGAGGAGCTGGAAGGTATGTAAAATAGCTAAAGCTATGATCAGGGGTGCTCAGGAAGAGGGGTATGCTTTGTTGGAAGCGTATCGCCATGTTATGTTGTCCTATAATGAAGGAAGTATTGTTGATTTAAATGTTGATGATAAAATGCATTTTAGATTTTTTTTTTCTTATCTATTGGAGCTTTCATTAAGGGATTCGCACATATGAGAAAGTTTATTGATATTGATAGGACATTTCTGAGTGGCAGGTATGGAGATTGCTTGTTGTCTGTTGTGGCGCAAGATGCCAAGAATCACATTTTTTCCAATTGCATTTTGTGTAGTCAATAAAGAGTGCGATAATTCTTGGACCTAATTTTTTGAACAGTTGCGGCACGTTCTTGACGACAATGATGAATTGTGCATTATCTTTGATTGGCATCTGTCTATTGGGAATGGCTTCAAAAAAGCTTTCATTGCCGCTCATCATGGCTTTTGCACGCGTCACATTGCTGAAATTATGCGCAAGAGATTTTATTATGGAATTTTTATTAAGCATTTATTTTCTTTCGCACAGTCATACAATACTGAGGAATTTTTTACCATTTTCAGCAATTGCGTGATAAAAGTAGGGAAGTAGCTAACTACCTCGTAAATGAAAAAAGTGGAGTAGGGCCTTCTTTCCAGGAAACCGATATGGCGTGTTGACAACAAACATTGCAGAATCGCTTAATGCGATGCTTAAGGATCAAAGAGACTTCTCGATCATTAGCCTATTCAATCATATTGTTCGAAAGTTTGCAGAAAAATTCGAAAAGAGGCGTACTGAAATGGAAAATATTTTGACCCTCTTTGTTCCTTCTGCTGAAAAGAAGATTAGGAATGATATGGTTGTCGGCGACGCGCTCCGGGTGCATCAATTAGAGAATAATGAGTTTAGCGTCGTCGGTCACGGCAGGTATGCAGTGGTTGATCAAGATTTGAACACATGTTCTTATTGTCAGTTTGATTTGGAAAAAATCCCCTGCCCACATGCAATGGCAACTCTGAGATTGAGCTTTGGGGATAGATATGGTTTCTCCATTTACGATCACTCATCTCCGTTCTATGTGGTTTTAACATATTTGGTTGCATATGAAGGAACCATTCACACAATCACTACAAAGAGAAATGGGTGGTGTCTGACGAGATTCAGTCCACAAAAATACTTCTACCCGATGTCGAGCCTACAAAGGGTAGAAGAAAGATTAAGAGATGACCAAGTATTTAGAACCTAGTTCTTCTAGCAGCAGGAAAAAAAGGCAAAAAAAAATATTCCATTTGCAAAGAACTTGGCCACAAGAAAACGACTTGTAAAGTATTATTACAGTATTTTTGAACCTTTAGCTACTGGTGTTATAATAAAGATAATTAACTCTTTTAATATTCTAGACTTGTTGTTTGTAATCACTTGTTATTTCTACTATCAACTGCTGCATTGTACATCATATACTATTATTTTATGGTCAACCACCAGCATTGTCTATTGTAGACCTATAATCTAGAGTCAACCCTCACTTATTTTAAGAAGGAGTCATGTGACCACGTTGTCTCATAGACTATTGTTTTATGGTCAACCACCCACATTGTCTATTGTAGACCTATGATCTGAATCAACCCCCTAATTTTAAGAAGGAGTCATAGGACCTTCTATAATAGACTACTGCTTTAGAATCAACCACCCACATTACATATTGTAGACCTATGATTTAGAATCAACCTCCTTATTTTAAGGAGTCATGTGACCAACATATCCCATAGACTATTATTTTACGATCAACCCTCTTACTCTATCTTCAACCACCTTAATCAACCAATATTCTATTGTCAACCCCCATCGATATTTTAAATTTAACCAAGACTTGTTGCGCTAGTTTAGGTAGTCTATTGACAACCACTGATTTAGGTAGTTAATTTAATGTCTAATGTTAATAAGCTCTCGCAGTCAATATGAAAATGACTTGTCTAATTAATTAAAATACATCGAATATGCCAATTCAAAGCATCAATTCGTTTCTCAACAACAGTCACGTCATTTACGAGAAGTCATATGGAAAGGCACCATTTAGTCACAAATTCTGCCTATAAATACACTAGATCTGATGGAAAAATTTATTCATCATTATTCCAAACAACTCAATCACTTGACAGAGAAATGCCTCCGAGGCCAAGGCTAATCATGGATGCCATTTTCATCAGGGAATCACTGGATAGGCTCATATGAGAGATTCAAGAAGAAATGGTGAGGCAAGAGAGGAAGATTCGACGTATCGCACGCATGTTGCAGATTCTCCTTCGTAGGGCTGGTACAAATATTCACCACTATGTTAGCCCAAGAAATTTTCCTCCCTGTGATCCTTCTCCCCCTTCAGTTTAATGTTATTTTTCCTTAGTTAATGGGAAAAAAATGTATGTTGTTGTGAAGGGGGTTATTTAAATAAAAATATTTATTTTAATTTTTTTTCTATTTAAAATTTTGCCCTGTTTTTTATTTTTCTGCCTTGGTTGTTCTTTCTTTTTTTCCCATTTGAGAACACTTAAGTACAAAAAGGCCCCAAAATAAAATAAAGAGGTTCCAATAGAAACATATAATTCAGGGGATATAAATTTCAGTCTTCTAAATACTTGAAGAGGTTCCAATAGAAACATATAATTCAGGGGATATAAATTTAGTCTTCTAAATATTTGAACTTCCCGCTAATAAATTAAAAATATGGGTTGTTGAATAAACCTACAGTATATAGTCTACCTACTGGTGGTCAATATATCCATTGTAAATGTAAACCAATAGAAATTCCATTGTAAAGAATTAAGAAAGGTATATCATAGGGGTAGGTCCTTGGTTATTAATTATTCGTTAGTGTAACATATTAATTTAGTTACCTTAATTAAAAAAAAAAATATTTGTGAACAACTTAAAGTTATTCTAATTCAACAAATTGCAAACTTTGAATTGGATAAAATGGATTAGTATAACGTATCAATTATATCGGTATCAACCTAAGCCTATAATTGATTAACACAACTTTTATTATATGGCCAATGACCATTATTACAACATAATGTTAAGGCAATATATGCAATTTGAAGACTAATTACCTATTATAGTCGATCACAATATTACTTAATATCAACACATATTGATATTACATCCCAATATTTAATATACAACATTCATACTTAGACATATCACGTGTTGACAACACTTTACTAGACAACACTCTTATACTTGGAGGTCTTGCTTCTTGAGTTGTTACATGTTCTAGAATAATCAACTCTTAATGGTATGAAATACACCACCAAGTATAATAACTTTAAATGTTCCATGATGGTTAATAAGATATTTAAACGTTATAAAATAATAATAAAAAAATCAAGGTCGAATGTGGTGTAATCCTTATTTTAGTGAATTCTCGATCATTATTTTACCCTCAGTCGTAATAAGAGTTGAGGACGAAACCTCAAGTTGACACTCACCCATTAAGAAAGTCTATTGATTTATGTTGAATGTCCAAGGTTAGGGTTCAAGGTTTATATACCATTAAAGATGTTTATCAGTGACTAGTGGTTGATGGAAGACAGCTCGTGTTGTTCAGGAAATTAAAATATGTCCATGTGGCATATCCCTAACTATATATTTTTTTGACCCGTCGAAATTACCCATTTGACCCATTTAAAATTACCCATTTGACCGGCCATCTCAAAATAAAATTGATTTCAACCATATTTTTTTGACCCGTTGAAATTAACCCATTTGAACCATTTAAAATTACCTATTTGACCGGCCATCTCAAAAAAGAATTGATCACATTTCAACCCTATTTTTCACTTCTGACAACAATACTCAAACAATTGAAGTAAAATAAGTCAAAGGTCGAGTGCATCCTTTCGGTCGAGAAAGAATTGTCATTGCGGCATGACTGCCAGTCAATTCATAGCTACAACTCTGGTGAATGATGGCAGGCGATTCTCAAAATATTCCAAACCTAAGGTAAGATAAATTCCACAGGTTCGCCTCTTTTTAATTTTAGGCATTTAATTTAACTAATAAATTATTTTTCTCATTTTATTCGATAGGGTAAAAGATATCAATGTTGGGAATGGGATGATGATCTACTAGATCTAAGGATTGCTGACCTTATCAGTTTTTTGAAGTGTGAAAAGGACGCTCTTAGGCGTGAATAAATTATTCTGCAGATGAAGGTGGCAGAACTTGAAAATATATTAGCAATAGATGTTCATGAGGATGAGGATGATGATGATGATGGAGGGATTGAACTGGAGGGAGGGCATATTCCTGTAAATGATTATGTCGGAGGGAAGGTTAGGATGAATGAAATGAGGTTGAATAAATGGGTTATGCTCTTGTGCGTAGTTTTCAGATTCGTGGCAGCTTGGATGATGAAGTGAGAAGGAACATGAGTTTGTTGTTGGTAGGAATAGTTTAATTACTGTAAGTTTGTTTGTTGAAAGTCTTTTGGATTATGTAATATTATACTAATGTAATGTTAAATTTGTTGAAGTTATTAGACGCGACTTTGAGTCTATTACGCAACCAAATAGCTAGTTTATTGATGGGCTCAGTATCTATTATGCAACCTCTAGTTGTCTAATGCAATGTTATATTTGATGAAGATATTATACGTGACTTTGAGTCCATTATGCAATCAAGTAGCTAGTTTATTGATGGACCCAGTGTCTATTACGAAACCAGATAGCTAATTTGTTATTGGACACGTTGTATATTACGCAACCTCTAGTTGCCTGTTGTAATACAAAAAGGAAGTGCTAAGGAAACAAAAATTACAACATCAATAGTTAATCGGCATAAAGGTAGTTTCATTACATAGAGGTAGATGCAAATATCATAAATTACTACAAGTTCACCAAAAATGATTTTATTCCATGACCAACACAAACATAAATTACACTAATAAAACTAAGAAGGGTCCATCCTACCCCTGAAGATATCCATGGCAAATTTTACCCTGAACAATTTTATTTGCTTGTTATTAAATTGTACCAGCGGCGTATCAGTTAGAAGGAAGTCAATGACCTTCACTACATATGCTCCACTGCTTTCACTACAATAATCAAAGACACAATTAGTTATTAAAGAAACTAGAGCAATGAGTAAAACATAATGGATGACTCATTTAATTTACCTTTGCTGAATGGATGGCACATCCATAATATGCTCCCAGGACCATTCCTTCGTAAGTACATCTTGGCCTAGGTTTGTAAACTGGCCAGTTTTCATCAAAATCCTAGGCATCATGAGTGTGAGGGGTTGTACAAATTCTTCTAGTTTACCATCATCATACAAACTGACATTGCTATCATAAATTCGAATCAAACCCTCTACCAAGTGAAAAACAACATGCACAAAATACTTGTTATTAATTTGTAACTCACAGTACATCACCTTAGCCTTGCACCACTCCACAACCCTAAGTTTTGGAATACTTCATTGAGGATATAGCATTAGGTGTTTAAGGCACAAGTCTTGGCAAGCATCAACTGTCTGAGAAAAGTCCAAATCCTTTCCCTCTTTACTGGCAGCCTCCTTGATCTCATCCCATGCGGTGCACATATTGTTTCATAATGCAATATCCATAACAACATGACTACGGCCATAAAAACGTGGATGTTTTATGTTTCGTACACGCATCAGTGCCAAAAGTTCCTCCACATGCTAAATATTATTTAAAATATATACGTTAAATATGGAACTACTAAAAATAATACACGCAGTGATTAAGGGACTTACAAAAATGAAAAAGAATGGGTTAACACCACACAGCTGCTCAAAAAACCTCCAACCATAGCTGCCAGTCAAGACGTTTTTGGAAAACTTCTCCTTCTTGTCAAATCATTCACATGACAGTTTCTTATCTTCCTCCGAAACTGGTTTGAGTACGTCTACCTTTGGTTTCTTTTTCTTAATTTGTTCCAGCTTCCTCATCTTGCTTGCAGAAATTGGAGCATTCCTCAATCTGCTTTGCAATCTTGTAACAATGTACCAAGATGACTCAACTACTTTAGAAGGGATCTCATTCTTATTTTGCATCTCCCCAAGGATCTTCAACACCTTATCCAATTTTTTATTATCAATCTTCAACTCTTCACGCACTTCTGTATCACTTGGCTGAGCATTGCACATCATGCATGGTCTTCATCTACCAATATCAAAAACAAACCATCAACTAGTGGTGAACCAGGAATACTCCCACCCAAAGGGTCATCATCAGCAAAGTCAACTTCATCATTGGTCTCTAAGATCACTGCACCATGTGCCTTTTTAATGGCAGTCACCCATTCCAAATCAACTGCTAGCTGGTCGATTATAGAATCCGCTACCTCATCATCGTATGGTACCAAATTTTTCATGTAGTCCACATCCATATCACGTAGGGTAGGAATAAGGTAAGGGTTCACCTCCTGAAATATAGCATAGATCGAAGTCAATAGACAAGCAATACAAAAAAAATAGACACGAGGCCTATAATAATCTCCTACTTTGGTTGATTCTAATCTACTGATTGAGTGTTATTGCACTCTCTATCTTACCACACCAGGGTTATCAACTATCTACTTAAAGGGATCCCAATCAGGGTCAGATGTCACTTTCTTGTTGTGCCATCTCAACATCCTTGGCAGCGGTATCGGTACGACCTTTGATTTCTCGGCACTACGACCAAATAGCAGAATTGCTTCGTATGCCTATGCCTATATTTTATTATTATTTTTTCTGTAGGAAATAAAATAATAGTACTCAACTGCAAAAAAATTTTGAGAAGATTTTTTTAATACTTACCATGAATGCCCATGGGAAGTCGTACAGGGTATAACTAGCCGATTTGGACTTTTTATTAGAGATTTTGTTTTTCTTACTCTTGCTCACATATGATTTGTACATTGGAAACATATCCTTATTCAAGTACTCAATTTTAAGCTTAAAACACTCCTTGCCCCATGGATATTTCATAAAAACTTCCAAATTGCCAGCCATACAAATCTACTTCTTATCGATACGCGCTATGTTATCCCTTGCAAGCAAAACTGAATGGACAAACCATACCAATGCAATCTTAAACCTCTCTTCTATGTCAAACCTCTTGGACTTCAACTCTTTCAAAAGCAACTCTGTCCCTTCTTGCTAGACTGGCAAACTTTATCGCAAAATATTTCGCCATCATATATCACTTTTCTTTATTTCTTCTTTACTGGGTTTGGCACTACAGTTCAATCCAGTCATTATAGCAAACTCCTTCAATCCAAAGTGAACAGGATTGTCTCCAACTAAAAACCATAACTCGCTCTTCTTCGCGCAATAAATTTGGCGAATCAGCAGGGAATTGACAAGTTGTCCATTGAACTGTGTCCAGTGCTCTGAAAGTTTTGCAAACCGTCCAAAACAACTACTATTAAACTATTCCATCAATTTGATTGTTCTAAGTTTATCCTTGAACTCATGGAAGAAATTGATCCTAGACCTCACACTAATCTTGGCCGGAAAACGTCTTTGCTTACTTAGAAAAGTCTTGAATTTGTATTTAGATGTGTCGATCACCCTTACAAACACAGGAATTGACAGAGCATCCTTGTCACCTTCAAATAATGCATGTGTTTCACTTTCCAGACCATCTTCAAGTTGTTCATCATCATCATCATTTTCTTCTTCTACTACATCTTCTGCTTTTTCTTCTTCAGCATTTTTATCAACCTTCTAAGCAGCAGCATCACCATTTTTATCATCCTCCCCACCTAAAGCTTCATCATCACTGTCATTTTCTTCTTCGACAATTATTTTTCAGAAATATGTTCTTCCATTTGAGTTTGTGCTGAATTTCTGTCCGAGTCTTCTTCCTCCTCATCATCAACACCCTCTAATGCTAAACTCATTGAAACAGACTTTTTACTAACTGGTATGTCCTCGTCAACTAATCTAGACCTTGATCTTGTTCTTTTTTTACCAGTAGACTTTGATGGCTCTTTGTTCATTTTCCTCATATCATGCTTAGATATCGCAATATTTACTTTACTAGGAGAAGCTTTAGAAGTATCTACATTTCGTTTCCTGGTAGCAGTTTTTGAAAGCTTAGTTTTTGCTTTACTTGGCGATGTTTTTTGTGTTTCTGCATTTCCTTTCCTGTTTGGAGGCTTTGAAGGTTGTGCAATTGCCTTCGTAGCCGAAGGAATATGCTTCTTAGCAATTGATTTCTTCCTTATGTTACCTACATGCAAATATGCAATGTCACATTTAATAATTTGAAACTTATGATCGGAATAAGAAATATAAGCCCCAATTCCAGCAAACATCTATGACCATAAGACAATCGACCACATGTTTATCAATAAACATTAGGTCGTCAGTTACGACAAAATTCTAACATATAGAGCACATAGGTAGTCCAAGAAGCAAATATAACCACCACCCATGCCATATAAGATATAGTTATACACAACCCAATCGATCTTGAACATGCACAAGAACGAATCACTCTACAAAATTCGAAGTCACAAATCTAAGAAACGAAACAAAAAAAATTAGGATTTACCAAAATTGACGCGTTTTGAGCAACAATACAATGTTTGTTGGGTCTATAGAGATAATTTCACCCAAAATCGAAGCTTGATTCTTGTCCCTTCCCGTCGGAAACCACCGTGGTCGAGGGGTTTGAGTGAGAGAGAAGAGAGAGTAAAGAGAGTAGAGAGATGAAAGAGAAATTGGCGAAAAAATAAAAAAGAAATATTATTTCTCTATATGTGACCCACAGGTTTTAAAAGTGTTAAAAAGACCTTATCTACCTTAACCTGCTCATTTAGCTATTTTTCAACCCAAAAGAATTTGAGAAATAAAATAGGAGATCACTTGACCAATTTAAATCTTGAAGAGGTCAATTTTGAGGAGGTCGTCTTGAACATTCGTCTCTAACTTAATATGAAATCCAAACAATATTTTAAGAAGTGTAGATGAAACTTAATGATTCATATAAGTTGGTACACGTCGGCCGGAGCAATGGGCTGTCAGATTTTGGTAAAAAGGTCAAAAGGCAAAAGGACAATTCATCGTCAGGCTGTCAGTCTACTCCCACCTCATCCTCCGTTTTTCCAACTTCTATATTTCTTTTCTCCGACCATTTTTCCAACTTCTAATCTAAGCTATAAAAGGAAAATACACAAGAAGCTGAAAGAGAGAATATACTGAGAATCCAAAATCCATCAGCTGAATCCATCTCCAAAACTCAAAAACAGCAAATAATTGCAATGTCTGAAAAGCCCTCCAATTATGGCACACTTCCAACTTCCACCCCACCACCACCCCCTACAACTCATTCAGCCAGAAAACCCCCTCGTCCACCACCACCCGGTCCACTACCCCCACAACCACCCCGCCCCTCCACCACCTTCCTCTCAACAACCAGATCCAACACTGCCGCGCGCCGTCCATGGCGCGTGTTCTTCGACTACACCCTCTTCTCCCTCCCCTACAACTACTCCGAAGCCATATCGCGCGTGAGGCGCAACCTCAACTACTTTCGCGTCAACTACGCCATGGTAATCCTCCTCATTATCTTCCTCAGCCTTATATACAACCCAATCTCCATGATCGTCTTCTTAGTTGTATCTATAGCTTGGTTATATTACTTCAGTGAAGAACCAATTGTAATATTGGGGGCCCATTTAGACGATCGTCTTGTTTTGGTTGGTTTGGGTTTGGTTACTGTCATTGCCTTGGCGTTTACTCATGTGGGTCTCAACGTTTTGGTTGCTTTGATTATTGGGTTTTGTGTTTTGGGCCTGCACGGGTCGTTAAGGGGAACTGGGGACTTGTTCTTGGATGAGAATGAGGCTGCTGAAGGTGGCTTGCTTTCTGTTGTCAGTTGAGGAGTAACAAATCAGCCCTAGTTATAGATAAGTGCATTTTTCTGAAAGAAGAGATTTTGTTAATTATTCTTGGATTACATTGGTGAAGTAGTGGTTGCAAAAGTGTAACATGTGAAGGAACATTTCCAATTTTTGAAAAGATTGGATTTTTCTTGGAGGGGTCTGCCTATAGATAGGCAATGGTGATTCTTTTTACCTCAACACTATGAATTGGGATTGTTCTTTTGTTTTGATTATGATACTCGAATGAGGGTCGATCAAAGTGATGCCTTGTGCTCAATTAAAAGTTTGGTTCGTTTTGTGCTAAATCTGTGTGTTTATTAGGTTCTGTTAAGGTCAATTGTTACAATTCTTTGTTTCTTATCCTGAAGAAAAGGTTACATTTTGTTTATTTATGTCAATATGTGGTTCCAACTTCCAAGTATGGTATCTTTGTTCTTGGTGTTGTTGTTTGGATGAATAATATCAGCAAATGTGAATGCCAAAAAGTGAGATCTTTACTTTTACCCTCTTATCAAGTTGTTATCATGGCTCCTTGTTGTTTTCATGTTGCCATTGTTATCCATCTGTTTGAATTTCTTAGGCTTCTGTCTTACGGTTCATTTATGCATAGCTATTTCCTAATCTGATCTAGTAGCTTATGTAATGCTAGTTGGCATGTGTTTGCAGAGTTAGGCGTGTGATTTTGCTGTATAATGGCTGGATTGATTTACCGTTACTATGTTTTTGATAATTTGTCCCTTAGCGCTCTTTGTCTTGCCCTTCTCGTTTCTCCTTCCTTGCCTGCATTATAATTAGTGTTCTTCTTGTGTACCTATTAACACCTATCAGAATGGAATTTAGCTACAACGGCTCGTGCATGACCTTCAAAGGAGTAAAGTGGATAGCTCTTGAAACCGTTGTAGTGGATTTAGTATCCCCTTGGAAATTGTAGATTGTGGATAATGTAGTATGCCATTCATATTTATATTTGCAGTCCTATTTTGTACTACCATTTGTTCTGAAACTGCAACTGGTTCTCAGTAATGTCCATGTTTATTCCACTCTAGTCAGGCTGCTATCCATATCTAAAGGCAACTACCCACACCAAAACATATCACTTAATTTGCTCATGGTTCATGCATGTATGTGTGATCACACATATAAATCTGGTTGTCACGCAGTTAGCAACTTGAACTGGGAAAAGAAAGAATAAGCTACTCTTTCCTTTTAGATATCATAGACTTGACAGATCCTTATCAAAAAAATCATAGACCTGATAGCTCATAGCTGAAAATTCCAAGGCGTATGCAACAAACTAGGGGAATTTCTTGTTATGATAGCCTTTTCAAGTGTTCTTAAGCTTCTTTGTTTGTAACTTTATATTTAAGCTATTCACACTCAGGGGAAGCTGACCTGATCATTTTTGAGAAAGAAATCAAATCCTTTTGCTGTTTATGCTAATGTGGCCTTGCATATGCATGTCCCCTGTTCAAGGAAAGTACTAATAAATACATGACATATTCCTGTTTTTACCTGAACTTGTATCTGGTATATATTTGTTGTGTCAAGGAATATACCTAGTTCGCCATCATATCGTACTTCTCGAATCTAAACGTTGTAGCATGTCAGTCAGACCAAAAGTAGCTGGAGTTGGGTATCAAATTTGTGTCTAATTTTAGTACACATTTAGACCAGATGTTTTAGTAAATGAGTAAACATCTGAACCAGATAGAATTCTGTTTTAGTAATAAAAACTTGGAAGATCCAGAGTATAGATTGATCTTTATTTTGGCACAAACCATTAGGATATATGTAACTGAAGGTTGATTTTCCTTTGTAAACTTGAAAACAAGTGTCATACTGTACAGGTTGCCAGGATAACTTTCACCTAGCGAATGACTCTGCTTGTGGTTATTTATTCCAAAATTTCAATTTATTCCTGCTTGGGGTGATGACTTCGAAAAGAGGAGTTAACTAAAGATGCAAGTGTGATCAACCCATGTAACAATATCTTGGATGAACTTTGCGGGGAGAGTCTTGCTCTACTTTGGTGCATCTGATTGGTTGTATTTGTGTTTTCGCTGATTTTTTTTCATATCCATCCAAAAAAGGTGGATTGGCGACCTGAAAAATAAGACAAAATTAACTGCTAGAACAGGTTAAATATGCTGATACAACAACAACAACAAAACCAACCACCCAGTAAAATCCCATAAGTGGAGTCCGGGAAGGATGGTGTGTACTCAGACTTTACCCTTGCCCCGAGGGAGTAGAGAGATATTTCCGATATATCGGGTCAAGAATTAAATATGCTGATAGTGTTTTTAAAAAAAAAAAAACGGTAGTGTTAATTTCTTTCTTGGTGGATAGAGAATATAGGAAGCGTGTCTGCTCGAACACCTGCGGTCTGGGTGTGTATTGAATACTTGATACTAATAATGAATTTGTCCCACATTTGAAAATTTGCAGGTCTAGTACAACCGAAAAAAAGGAACTGCACCCACTCTACCAAAATATCATATATTCAAATGTTTTAAATACAAGACCTAAAAAACACCTGTTAACACATGGTCTTCAATTAAACACTAGTTGGCCTTTTAAGTACATTGTGGCCTATTTTGCCTTTATTATACCCCCTACTTCTATAAAGGAAAGGACTTTTTCATCACTTTCTTTAGGCCTTTACAGAAAACTGCACGAGTCCATTGTCTCCTTTAAAGACAATGCTTTGTATAGCTTTTTCACCACCACGGAAAAGATATTGAATGGTCTAAAGTAACTCGTTTGAATTTGATTTAGATAATATTAATGGAATTTTTTCATATACCTTCGAGAGAAAAAAAAGTAAAGGAGCTTGGAACATAGCATTGTTCCTTGTATAGTTTGTATAACCCAAGCCTGATCCTCCACTTAAAAAAGATAAACATAAGTAAAAATAAAAATAAAAAAATACTAAAAGGAAAAACTTGAGATCTGTGGGAGGAACCTCAGAAAAAAGAAATTATATTGTGAGTATAAATTTCTGAAGATGCAACAGAACAAATCACTAGAGGGAAAAACATCACATGATACATTCTGAAACTACCAAAAAAAGGGCATGTCCGATAAAATTATCTACTTGCTCAGGCAGAAGTCCTGTCATTATGCACTTTTTAACACCACTAACTCCTGGATGACTGAGAATTTTTCTTATTCGTGCCATGAAATTTTCTACCAGCCTCAACAGCTTCCCTGCAATTCAAATTTGTACCTCACAACAATGAGAAAAGTTTGGTTATAGAAACTACTGCATTAGACTAAGGTTCTACGATAAAATGATGCTAGAGAAATATCATCTACAGTTACTTTTAAAAAAAGAGCTTCGAGTTTCAACATGCATACCTGAAAGCAGTTGCGAGCTCCATACTTTCAGGGTCGATCTGTACCCCCTCATAGAAAGCATTGGCTGCATCTTCAAACCTCTGAGAAGGAAATATTAGAATATCAGAAAATATGGGTATATAAGTTCGCAATATTTGACTCCAGGAGGACTAAGGGCATGCCTGCAATAGCCGTAGAGCTGCACCTTCCCGAAAACAAGCTTTTGCCCAATCCGGTCTAAGTTGTCTGCAGGCCTTGGCATCACTTAAAGCATGTTCAGCTTGCCCCAAGCGGATCCAACAAAGACTTCTATTCGAATACAGAATGCCATCAGTTGGATCAAAATCGATTGCCTGCAGATTATCAGCAGAATACAAGAGAGCCCTGTAAGTGATGCATACACACTGTTTTATAATAACTATCACCAGCAGACCATTGTCAAAATCTAATCCATATACTTGCACCGTGAAGAGGATAATTACATCCGTTCATCATTATCTTCTGCTTTCTTTTTCCCTTTCGCATGTGTTTTACAGGGGGGAGGGGGAGAGGTGGGAATTCAAAAGGAATCCAATAAGCCTAACATGTAGTACCTGTGTATAAGCATCCACAGCCATAGTGTAATCCTTCCTCTTAAATGCCTCATCTCCCCTCGCTTTCGCATCTGCAGCTTTCTTCTTTGCTTCAGGAGTCACCTGCAGATCAATTAATAATGCCGATGCAAGATATTTAGCACTACTCTGTAAACTGTTTCCCCAACAAAAGATGGTGTCCACACTGAGATACTTCAAATGAAAGAGATGCATACAAGTAAAAACAAAGAGTATATTAAGATATTGATCCTCTTTCCAATTTGAAGTCAGCTGAAATGGGTGTCTGGTACCACATTGCCGGTATGATTTCACTGACTATAAGAGACAATATGCATTTTGCAGCCCAAGGAAGTGTTTCACTGTGTCAAGTACCGTAAGCAAAACTTGAACTGTTCCCACAACATTGTTCATTGGCACTTCTTGAAGACATGAATTCCCTTGTCCTCAGAAGCAGTATCATTATGTTTTTTACTACATATAATTGCACATGCAAATTCAATTTGTTTCCTATATCTTACACGGATGTATTGTCATATTCACGATGAGAGAATTTCCAATCTGTCTTCAAGAGTGCTTCACCAGAAGAAATGCAAGAACAGAAAATAATACATACATAAGGGGAAAATATGCTCACTTTGTTCCATTTTCACAAATGGTTTACTTTAGTTCCAGAACTACCCTTCACGATAAGCTTATTCACTTCTGTTAATGATTATTATGGTAAGGACAAAACTAGAAAAACATGTGAAAATATTCCACTCTTGACATTATACAAAAAGGCAAATCTAAATAAATGTAACAGAAGGAGGGAGTTGATACTTATCACGTATAATTTGATAACGGGATGGCCAAAAATTCACACATATAAATAACAGTTACCACAATAACAGACCTCTGGTAAATCTTTCTTTGGAATAATAGTTTCTCTCTTGCTTGGTTCCCTCCCAGCTTCTGTTCTTTCCTGCAATTATCACCGTGTAAACAAAGAAAAAGAAGCTGAAATTTGCATGAGAAGGAAAGGAAATAGTCACAGAGCTATATCAATATTTGCAAGCAACTCCTACACAAGACCAAAACCAGCTGCGATTTATCTTACAGAAGGACAAATTAAGTACCTGTTTTATCCTAGTTTCAGATAGGATAGGCTCAGATTGCATAAACTTAATGAGTCCATCCACACTCCATTCTCGAACACTCTGAATCCGTGGTGTGACTGCGAACAAAGCTTCAACAGCCGGCCGACAGCCCCTTGTAGCTGCAACATGTACTGGCTTGTTACCATCCTATAGAGATAGCAAAAGTTATATTTCGGTATTCAATTAACAGTCCTTGTGGAAATTGCTAATTGATTTTTTTTCCAATGACTTGTTCAAAAATCAACAAAATTCATGATTAAAGTTCTGTGTTCACCCAGAAGAAAGTTCCGAATACCACGGAATCCATACGAATATATGTTAAATAACCAGACAACAGGTCCCTAAATTTGATCAGAATGAATAACATATTACTAAGTTGAAGATACAGTAGACCAGGACAGAAAGAAGACTCCAGGCCCCTTCAAGTCACTTCTGCCGCGGCATCTCACGTAATACACTAGCCTTTTCATTTATAGATGCCGATTTTCACCACAATGAATGATGAATCCAGAAGGCATGAGATAATTGAGCCTTCAGCAAAAGGTAAGCTGTAAAAAAGCTTCACGGACATATTACAGAATGCAGTTTTTTGTTAACTCAATCTTACATATTTGAAATGTGAAATGTTTGTTTAAATGGAGTTAAGGGATTGCTTTTCTAATACAACAACTTTTGTTATATATTTTATTTGCAAACTATTTATTTGAGGAACCCAGAATTAAAATTTTTACAATATAATTATGAAGTCAAAATAGAATTAGTTTTCTCAACATAACAATAAACCAGTGACCCATGACCCTAAGATTATTAGTTCTCGCTGTAGGTCCAGGTTTAAGAGTAATTAAGACCATATTCTTCAACTTCAGTAATCCCTCGGAACAGATGAATAAGGTACCTAGATTTTACAAGAGATCTGGATTCCCAGACCGAAATATTCATTTCAAATCTGAAAAAGAATTAGAGGGCAGTAGACTAGAAAGTGATAATAAGGAATATAATTCACACGTGCTTGCAGATAAACAGAACAAACGAAAAGAAACTTAAATTGTTTGGAATCATCTTTCCAACAATTGAAAGAAGAAGGATTCCTTAGAATTTCTTCCAAAAAAATGTGAAAACAACAAAGAACATTATATTCTGTAAAATTTTCTTTTCAGTTACCTCATCAGCGGCATTAGGATCAGCTCCAGCTTGTAGTAAGCACTTAATAATTTCTGCACTACCATTATGAGCAGCAATGAGCAAAGGGGTTGCTTCACCAGCCCTAACATTGACATCAGCTCCTGCCTGTAGGGTAGCACAAAACAAGTTAAGCCTTGAGTAGACAGATGGCACGTTTAACCACGCAACATAGAAAATCCAAAGCAAAGGTAGTTGAGTTCTTGCTTTGGCTTATGCCTTGAAAAGTAAGATGCACAAAATTCATAAACCTAAGCAAAGCCTCTCCTACACCTTAGAAACAAAGGGAAAATTAAAAGAAAATCATTAAAATAAATACGACATGGCTGTGAGCCATTATAAACTGCTGCAAGAAGCAGAGAAGATCAAAACTTGTTCCATACGTATTTTCAGGGGACCAATTTTTCCCGAAAGGCAAAAGGGAAAGAAAGCAAAAGATTGTTTCAAATAATTGTTTGTTTATCAAATTGGCCCATTATTTAAACTCCAAACTTGAAATCTAGAATTTGAAGTTTGAAAATAGGTTTTAGGAGTTCTCAAGTAAAATCAGTTGTGTTTCATCTCCAAACACAACTTTTACTCTTCATTTTAGGGTTATCTCTATAGGCCTTGTTTTATCCTTTTAAGCATGTTTAACCTTCAATTTATTCAAAAAATATTTAAAAAGATAATATAGCAGCATGTATGACCTGGAGGTCACGGGTTCGAGCCGTGGAAACAGCCTCTTGCAGAAATGCAGGGTAAGCCTGCATACGATAGACCCTTGTGGTCCGGCCCTTCCCCGGACCCGCGCATAGCGGGAGCTTAGTGCACTAGGCTGCCCTTTAATATAGCAGCATAAATGTTGAGAGTTTCAGGAAAGAACTCAAACTCTAAGGTGTAATAGAACCAAGTCTCACATAGCTCTTGTATGATCAAAGCAGTTTCTTGTGGTTTGATCTAACACAAAATTTGCATGGTCTGATCTAACACAAAATTTGCATGGTTCCAACTTCCAACACATAGCAAAGAGCAGAATGATAATGCATCAAACAGCACAACATGTTTTCTGCAACACAGCTTCTTGAGGATGCTCAATTGGGGATTCAGCAATTTAAAGTACATATAGTGAAACAGAGAAAATATAATTTTATTGACCTTTACTAACAGTTCCACGCAAGGCAATGAATTGGCTGCTACAGCTGATACCAACGGACAGACATCTTCTTCTGTTTGAGCATTAACCTGCACAAAGTAACTTTTTAGGTCATATGAACAAATAGATATTATACTTTTGAAAAGTGTATCTTCACACCCCTCTGCAAACCCATCCTCCGCAGTAGAGATGAATGCATCAAGATGAAGAAAAAAGAAGCAGAACCCAGAAGGACTTGAGTTTTCCCACACATTATCACCATGTGCTCCCTCTAACGAGTAAGAAATGCAAATCAGGTGTTGTATGCAATACACAAGGGAACTGAGAAAATTATCTTAAGTTAAACTTATGAAAGAAAAGTTTATCTTAAGTTGAACCAACCAATCAAAAGTTAATTTATATACTATATCTAAGCTAACTTCTTTAGTAAAAAAAAAAATTTGTCGTAACACAAACACCAATATAAAACTAAGTGAAACTGAAAAGCATGAAAGAAGATGGTGGAAGTCAATACCTATCAAAAACAGAAAAAAAGGAGGGAAGGGGGTGAGAACATAGAAGCCTGAGGAGGTTGGGAGCAGAAATTCTACACTGTTTGGCAAAGGGAAGAAAATAAGTAAAACAAGAGGAGAAAGTAACAGCCCTACATCCATTAATTGGTCTTTTTCTGAACACATCAGTGCAAAAAAAGTAGGTAAGAATTTGTTTGGTTGTGGAACCACCTCATCTAAAAGCTTAAGTTGTTAGAGAGAGGACACTTTTATCATATATTGACACGCCTCCTCACGTGTGGTTTGACTCTTCTTTTCTTTTTCTTTTTTGTGGCGGGGGGGGGGGGGGGTGAACGCTTTCCGACAGGGGTGATGGTGATATCTGAAAAAAAGATCTCTCCGTGTTATAATACTCTGATGAAGAGTAACCAACTACCTGGAAGCACATAAGTCATACAACTGCTTTCCACTTTGTCTAGAGAACTGTTACATAATAGGTGGTAATTTTAATTTGGAAAAGGGGGGTTTAAGCAGGTAGCGAAGCACTCACATTAGCATGATGTTCCAGCAAAACCTTAACAGCATCTTCCTGGGCAAGACCTGCAGCCCATATAAGTGGTGTTCCAGCACCACTTTGTGAATCAACATCTACGCCCTTTGAGAGTAAGAATTTAACCACTTCAACATGTCCTGCAAACAAAGAATATGCACAATAAAATGTCACTCTACGTAAAGAAGGATAAATAAATAGAAGAATGCATGTAGCTACACACATCACAGTATGCAAGAAACCACTATGGAAAATAATAGTATAATACAGTAACAAGGCATGACATGTTGACTGATTTCTCTCGTTGTTTACCAATAGAGAACAGAAAAGCTGACACTAAGATCTCGATTACGGATATCCATTAGAACATGATTTTATCCCTGACTCAGAGACTATGTGGCAACAAATGAAAATAAAATCTGCAAATATATTTTCACGAGAATTTGCAAGTTTTTCGTTTACATGTACTTATGTTCTTGATACTCCATTCAAATTCATACTACTTGGAAGAGAAGAGAAAAGGAATATGTGAAGATAAAGTGAAAGAAACATGGCAGAACAGATAAGCTGATGATGGATTTTAAGCAAATTACAGCAGAGATCCCCAGGCTATCAGCCTGCCTCCTTGTGAATTCTGTAATAGCGAGTCCTCAGTTATGCATTTAATCTTGTTCTCCAGCCACGCATTCTCTCCTCGTGGGCCTCCTTTCTGAAGTCTTCATTAACTTTTGTACATCATTTATTAATGACCCCAAAAATTCAAATCAAACCGACATTTACACTTCTCGTAGTTTTCATAATTCATGTAACAAAATCCCAAGTATTAGCCTAAAAGACTTCCCTCATTTAGCATAAAGAAACAGCTATCTTCAACTGTCTTCTTATTCATCATGTCCAGTAAAATGAACAAATTCAAATTCAAAATGGAGGGAGCAAATTAATACAACAGCACTATCCTCTATAATGAACACGACTACTGAAATAGCTAGATCCACTTTCTCAGATTCCAGCTATTTAGAATTTTCATTTAGAGACAAGAAAGTTTTATCTAGGAGAAACATAATTGCACGAACATGCATCCTTTAGAATGAAGAGGAGCATATGGACTTTTTCCAGCCTGCAGAACTGGTCTTGCTTTCCTTCAAGCTTCAACAGCTTGAGATTCTTTCTACCAATTATGATATTTTGAGATGAATATGATTTATAATGTGTGTGTTATAAACACCACGAATAAACACCACGAAGTCTAATTATATGACCAACAACCCAAATTTTGTGTTTGTCATAGAGTTTAACTTAGATGGATCTTCTTTGAAATACACTTTCACCAGTAGAGAAGAAGAAACAAATGAGACACAGAAGTTTTGACTACATCCTAACTTGAATGAAAATCAGTAGCTTCCTTACTACATCTTCAATGTCACCCTGCATATATTACAACATCAGATAACCTTTTTAGTTATGCCAGTTCTTTGAAGGCTGAAGCTCTAGCAATCTAGGGTCATGTGAAGTCATAACTTGAGAATAAAAGATGTAGCATGTGGCAGAAAGAAAGGAAAGAAAAGGAGAATGAAGCGAGAAAGGTCAAAACTTGATGAGAGTTTAGTTACTCCTCAAAACATGCTCAAATTAAAAATTCTGCAGATTCTAGTGGGTTTTCATGTCGTTTAAAAAAAAGGGGGCAGCCCGCTGCATAAAGCATCCCTCATTTACGCAGGGTCTGGGAAAGGCCGCACACAGAGGCGTGATGTAGGTAGCCTACCCTAACGCAATCATTAGCGGCTCATTCCACGGCTCGAACCCGTGACCTATAGGTCACACGGAGACAACTTTACCGTTGCTCCAAGGCTCCCTTCGGGTTTTCATGCCGTTTACCAATGGAAAACTAATTTGAGGTGAATTTTTGGAGCCAAAATTGTTGAGGAGAAACCATCAAGAACCCATATTTCTAGCACAGGGCATCTATGTAGTATCCAAGTCTTCGAAGCATTGCCTTTCCAGAGTTAATGCCAGTCTCTTCCTCCCTTTATTTCCTGAATTTTTACAACAGCCCTTCAGATTGTCTGCTGGACCTTTTGACCCGTTCTTCCATTTTCTCCTCACAATAGACAGCAAAAAAAAACAGAGGGCTTAGCCCTAAACATAAACAGATATATATACAACAACAACAACAACCCAGTATAATCCCACTGGTGGGGTCTGGGTAGGGTAGTGTGTAAGAAGACCTTACCTCTACCCTGGGGTAGAGAGGTTGTTTCCGATAGACCCTCGGCTCCCTCCCTCCAAGAACTCCTCACCTTGCTCTTGGGGTGACTCGAACTCACAACCTCTTGGTTGGAAGTGGAGGGTGCTCAACACTAGAGCAACCCACTCTTGTCCTACATTGTATATATGTGTATATATATACACACATAAAATGATAAAATCTGAGAAAGTTCTCCTACACTGTCCTTTCCCATCAACTTGGAGTTCAACTGATTCTTCTTGTATAAGACAGCTGAAAATTTCGAAGCCAATGCATAACGCCATAGCTGATCTGCTCAAATAAGTATTGGATTCAAAAAAGCAGAGTGTTGATTGCCTTATTTGGCGGACATAGAACTTAGATCATTACCTTATGGTTCCTATTTCAATTGGAGCAACCATGATGAAGGTATAAGCTTGTGCGTGCAAAATAGCAGGCTACCTGGGAAGGGTACAGATTTAACAAGGAAAGCCCCTCTAAAAAAAATTCCTTTAGTAAGAGGGGCCGTAAATTACAGTCTCCCTTGTTACTTCGATTAGAACTCTTGTTCTGTTCAATTACCTGTTTGATAATCACTTATTCCATAACGAGAAACTGTACAGGAAAGAAAGCTCCTCTACACTTATTTCCTTAAGTAAGATGGGTCAGGGCACAACTTTGAACTTACAATCCTTTATTACTTCCAATAGAACTGTACTTCTATTCAATCAACTATCTGGTAATCACTTATTCAATAATGCAAGTCACAATATAGAATCAAGTCTACACTAACCCTAGCATGCCGTTTGCTTTCTGGCTACTAACTTTTTCAGGTGTACTATCTCATTACATTCAAATCTTCTTCAATTGGTGTTAATGCACAATGGGAAAATTTTTCGGGCAAAGATCACTTTTAACCTGCGGCCGAAACTATTCACATCCGGCAGCCGCAAAAGTATATATAATTTGTATAAAACATACAAATATGTATACATACAAAATATATACAAAAGATATAGTACATTTTTCGGCTATTATTTTGAAAGCAGCTATACAGTGTCATTTTCCCGAAATTTTTCTAGCCTTCTGTTTAGCTGAAGTTGCAACTTTACTCCCAATCTCAAGTCCTTTTCTACTTTTATGACTGCCATGTTATTTTGAGTCTCAAAACACTTTTTTACTAGGAAAATTTCAGAATTAGACTGATAGCTATTTCTTACTAGCTGTTCTTCATTTTTAATCACGGTAGTTGCCCGCCAGCATGTGCTCCTCTTCGACTAATCTACTAGATAGCCTGCCTTAAGTACAGATGTCAAGTAAACTTGGTAGATGGGTCACTCTGCTGTTATTAAGTCATCAAATAATAATGTAAACTTTGTATAAAGGAAATTTGCATATTCAATAATATGACACTTCTCAATACAATTTTGTCTTAAAATCCAAAATAGCTTATGTCCCCAAAAGTTCCATCATTTAATATTAAACAATCAAAATTTTAATTTTATTGACTATTTTGTCAAAAGATTTTATATAAAAAAATGAGAAACTTCATCAATAAAAAGGTTCACTACATCGGAGCCGCAAGGTTACAGTTACATGTATATGAACCAAGGACTCTTTCCCTGACACACAGGTAGAAGCTTCAATTACTTCTGTTAACAAAGAGGAAGAACCTACCCATTCCTGCAGCATGATGCAAAGCTGTTGCCCCTGAAGCGCTAGGTGTTTCAGGATCAGCACCTTGTTCTATGAGGTACTGGACAGTAGCAGTGTGTCCTTGACGAGCAGCATGAAGAACAGGAGTCTCACCTATGAAGAAACAATGTATTCAAAGCAATATACAGCAATATCACTCTCAGCACAGATCAATCAGTCAATCAATAAAAGCCTCAATCTCAAATAAGTTGAGATAAGTAACACGACATGTATTTGAGTCCACCATTCCTACATTGATGAATAGTTAGTCATGCAAAGCAAATTAAGGGATTTCTAAAATTAGAGGCTCCATAAATCTTAGGCTTGTCCTACACCAAGACCTAATGTAAATGTACAACTAAGCCCTGATAACAACGAATTGGTATCACCTATATGATCAGTTGCATATTTGAGTCCACCATTCCTATATTTATGAATAATTTGTCTCTCAAAGCAAATTATGGGTTTTCCAAAATCTGAGGTTCCCTAAATCTTAGGCTTGTCCTACCAAGACCTAATGTAAATGTACAAATAGGTGTTATCACAGCGAATTGGTATCACCTATATGGATCACTTTCTTCTATTGTTTTGTATTATATCCAAGTCCGTGTTGATTGGCAGAGATTTTAGATCTTTTGAGATAACTTCCCACCCTTGTAATTTTAGTTCTACCTCGTCCCCTTTTAGCACCTTCAATCATCATAATATCGCACCTACATAATGGTGCATTTTGAGGCCTGCATATGACACAGCCAAACCACTACCAAAGAGACCTTCTCATCTTATTATCGACGTGTACTACTTGCATAATTTGGTTATTTCTAATTTTGTCTAATCTTGTATGACTACACATCGATTTAACGTTGACATTTTTATGACACATCTTGTTGGCAAATCGAGTGCATCATCAGTTCGATATTCACTCTCATATAATATTATCGGTCTCACAACAATTTTGTAGAACTTGCCTTTCATTTTATTAGGTATCTTCATATCTACTTTAATTACATGTGCTACATCTTCGTCTCTCATATCATTCTCTTGAAAGATTGAAAGGCTAAACTTAAAGATTTGAATTGTCTGCACTTAGGCACGACAACATTGTCAAATATTTGGAGGAACAAAGAAAACATTTAATTTCAAATGGTGCAACTCCACCAAAATGCTTTGATGCCAAGTAGATCCAAAAATGATGCACAACTTGTTCTTCTAACATATAAGAAAGCATCCAAACAGTGCTCTCTCAAATCAAAGTTGAACTAAATAAGAGGCTGCTTAAATTTTAAAATTCTCTTTCGCAATAAATTTTGGGCTCCTGAAATATGAAGCACGCTTTTAACCAAACAGTGCCTAAGAAAATACATAGTCAGCAACATGACTACAGGGTAAATTTCACAGGTGGTACCTGAACTAAGGTACCTAAATCAAAATTTTGTAACTAGAATATTCTACATTTATATACATTAGGCCACACCCTTGGGTGCATCTTACGATCAAACCTTAAAGAGGCGAAAAGATAAAAGCCTTCAAGTTTCAATCAGGACAAAAGCTCTAGAGCCAATTTCTTCTAAACAAGAGTTGAAATTAGGTCCTGCACACATTTTGATGAACGAAGACAAAGTTAATAGTAGAAAATTACCTTCTTCATCTTTTGTATTGACATCAAGTTTCAACTCTTCTACCATGAACTCGCAGAACTCGGTCTGGCCTTCTCTAGCAGCAAAAATCAATGCCCCTCTTTTATTAGCATCCTTCACATCCGCCACCGTCCCGGCCAACCCTTTCCCATTATCCAGTTGCTTAGCCAAATCTGTTTCCACAATCATCATTATCATATCGCAGAAACTGAAATCCAAAAATAACCTTGAAAACTTACTCTTGAAAAGCGCAATGTTCCCTGAACAAGCAGCATTCAGTAACTTCATAACCTTTTCTCTAACTGCTCAAACAATATCAAAGATTAATCTTTTAATAACATGCTTACGTTATTTGAAATTTTTCAAGAAAAGCAAAAAGTGGAAGAATTAAAACCTGCAAGAGCATCAGCAGCATCAGGAGCCATAACTGAGAGAAAACTTTGGGCTTCGTCTGGGGTTTATGTAGAACCAGGGTTTTGCTGTTATTTCAACCAGTTCGAGTCAACCCAATATATCTTTCGGGGTTTTACCCGTATATAGAAATTGTGTCGTGTGAAAAACGCTTTTTTTAATGCGATTGTAAAGAAATGCGATTTATCTATCTATAATCTATATAATCTATAATCTATCTATCTATATATGTATATCCATATTTATCTACGGGATTTGGAAGTGTTTGGGTTGAAATCGGAACAATTGTTTTCCTTAAGTTGGCTTTAAAAGGCCAAGTTTGACTTTGGTCAATTTTTTGAGCAAACAGACTCAGATCAGTGTTTTGACAGTTTCGGTAGGTCCGTATCGTGATTTGGGACTTGGGCGTATGCCCGGAATCAAATTCCGAGGTCTCTAGCCCGAGATATGGAATTTTGATTAAAAATAAAATTTAACTTCAAATAGTGACCGGATGTCGAATTATGTGAAAACGACCCCGAAATAGATTTTTGATGATTCCAACAGATCCGTATGGTGATTTTGGACTTAGGAGCATGATCGAGATTTTATTTGGAAGTCCGTAGTGAAATTAGGCTTGAAATGGCTAAAACAAGAATTTAAGTTTGGAAGTTTGATCGGGGAGTTGACTTTTTGATACCGGAGTCGGAATACAGTTCCGAAAATTTTCATAGCTCCGTTATGTCATTTATGACTTGTGTGCAAAATTTGAGGACAATCCGAGTTGATTTGATAGGTTTCGACATCGAATGTAGAAGTTGAAAATTCTTAGTTTCCTTAAGCTTGAATTGGGGTATGATTCATGATTTTAGCATTGTTTGATGTGATTTAAAGGTTCGACTAAGTTCGTATGATGTTTTAGGACTTGTTGGTATATTTGGTTGAGGTCCCGAGGGCCTCGGGTGAGTTTCGGATGGTTAACGGATCACAAATTAGACTTAAACAGCTGCTGCAATTTTTTTTTCTCTTCTGCTGAAAATTCTGGGCTATGATCGAGCCCAAGATCGAGGCCCAAGATCGAGCTCCCAAGATCGAGCTTTCAAGATCGAGCTCCCGAGATAGAGCTCCCGAGATCGAGCTCCCCGAGATCGAACTCCCAAGATCGAGCTCCCCGAGATCGAGCTCCCAAGATCGAGCTCCCCGAGATCGAGCTCCCAAGATCGAACTGGGCAGATCTGTAAGTTATAAAAACAGAGGCATTCGACCCATTTGCCATTTTTGACAAACTTGAGCTTGAGCAGAAGCGACGTTTGGCAGATGTTTCAAGGAAAGACATTTGAGGTAAGTGATTCCAACTCGGATTTGGTCTATATACACAAATATATCATTGTTTTCACCATTTAATTAGTGTTTTGAGATTGAAATTTGAAAAATCTTAGAAATCTCATAGAAACGAATTTTTGAGATTTCGGTATCGATTCGGAGTCGGATTTGAGTGAAACTGGTATGGTTGGACTCGAAATTGAATGGGTTGTCGGATTTCATAACTTTCGCCAGATTCCGAGATGTGGGCCCCACTGATGAATTTTTATTAATTTCGGGATTTTTTTATTTAAAATGTAGTATTTTCTTATAGAATTAATTTCTATAATTTTTAGTGATTGTATGAAATTATTTTGGCTAGATTCGAGCGAGGTAGAGTTGGATTATCGTGGAAAAGACCTTATAGTAGATTAAATTGGAGCAAGACGAGGTAAGTCTCTTGTCTAATCTTGTGAGGAGGAAATTATCTCCTAGGTGATTAAAAATTAAATAATTATTGCTAATTGTGGGGGGGCTACGTACGCACGAGGTGACGAGAGTCCGTGCTTAGCTACTATTAAATGCTAAAGTCCGGGTAATTTAGGACTCAAAACATGCCTTACTTGTGTAGATTGTATTCTTTGATTTATTTATATTAATTGATATCTATATGAATATATTGTGAATTGTTAGATAAAGATATTAAAGGATGGAAATCTCATATGCTTAATTTTTGTTTAAATCAATTAATTATTAAAAAAAAATTGTTCTCCTCCCAAATTTATCTTATAATAAACATACTGTCCTTCCGGAGGCACATAAGAAAATGTCCTCCTTTCTTGTGGAGCGGGCCGAACGCCTCGGCAGGATAGATGCATATATGGATCGCGCCGCACGTCCCTCGGCAGTGTACACGATACTCTGGATCGGGCCGTACGTCCTCGGCAGAAATCGTGCTTAATAATAATAATAATTACACGATACTTGGACAGTTCATTACAACTTGTAAAGTTATTTGATAAATTAAAAATTTATTGAAATTAAATTGTAGCTTGTAAAGCTATTTGATAAACTGGAATTTTTATTGAAATTGAAGGATTTACTTAATAGATTAGAAATTATTTAAAATGAAGGAATTTAATTATTATACTGAGAATTATTGGAATTGAAGGAATTTAATTACTTCTACTAGTTCAATAAATTATTGTTAATTATGTGAATCATCGTTGATATAAATATTTTTATTTTCATGATTATTTAATATTATTGACCCATAGCGAGTGTCATAGTCGGCCATCTCGTCTCTATCTCTTCGAGATTAGGCTTGATATTTACTGGGTACACGTTATTTTCGTACTCATACTGCACTTGCTGCACATTTTATTGTGCAGGTACATATATGTATAGTGGCCTTTTGGGCGCAGAGGTGTTATAAAAATTGTGGGGACATAGGTGAGCTGCATTTTATATTACGATTCGCAGCTAACAGAATCTCCTTCAGAGTTATTATATTTTCCTGTCTAATTTGTATTCTGGACAGATTCTGTATTTTATTTTAATTCCCTAGTAAATGCTCATGCACTTGTGACATCGGGTTTTGGGAATGGTTGTGAATTATTTAGAAATTTAGCTGCAAAAATATTTATCATTTACTCTATGAGTTTTTATCTCTATAATTTTATTAAAGAAATTTTTATTTCAAAAATACTAAAATGGGTAATTAAGTTAATTGATTATGGTTGGCTTGCTTGACAGTGGTGTCCAGCGCCATCACGACCTTTTGGATTTTGGGTCATGACAACATGGTATCAGCGTACTAGGTTCACTTAGGTCTCACGAGTCATGAGCAAGTCTAGTAGAGTCTTGTGGATCGGTACGGAGACGTCTGTGCTTATCTTCGAGAGGCTATAGGGCTGTTAGGAATACTTCTCTTTTTGATTCTTCATCGTGTGATTCAATTCCTTTGAGGCTTATGCCTACATTTTCTTCCTATTCAATCTTATGCGACGTGAAGCACTTGTTATACATTGAGGATCGAGGAAAATTTTAATGGTACTACAGATGTAGTACAAGATACTTCTCCTTGTGTAATTAATTGGGCTATTGTTATTGCCTTACGAAAGGCCGCTCTGTCATTTCAAATTAAATATCAGTACTACCTAAGGTTTGAGATTTGGCATTGATTGTTATGACGATTCGTGTGTTGTTATCGCACAGTGTTTATGAAATGGAAAAATGCCTGTCTATGTGTCAGGGCAGTAAACGACTTGAAAGAAGGTTTTCTCAGTACATGATTCAGAGATTCCATGTTTTAATTCCAGCGGAGAAAAGGCAACCGGACTATGAATGTTCATGTTGGGGGTTGATGGAGTAACGAAGCTTGATATTTTCGAGTGTGGTAGAGTTCTCAATTTTGATGTGGGGTCATCGCCTTGTAAAATGCGTTAAGGTTCGCCAGTGTTATGGTTTTCTTCAACTCGCCTTCACGACGGGGTGTTAGAAATTGGTATAGGGGAAGCAGTCATTAGAGATCGCGGTGTGCAGTAATTCAGGATCGAAGCAGCATTTCTAGTATTGATGTCTCGAGAAGGATGATCGTCAGAAAGGTTTAAAGCTGGTAACGAGCTATTGGTTCAAATGCTATAGAGACGGATTTTGAGTTAAGGCAACAACTGGGCAGCGAAGGATGAGGAAGGACATGTGGAAGGTGCCTTGCGGTGGTTAGGTTCCGAAAAGGCCAATTGTAAGAAAGCAGAAGTAGAGTAGTTGCTTAAAGGAGATGGTTGACCAAAGTGGGAGAGTGGCAAAGTAGCACATGGGTTACGTAGTAGGATGATTACATGTCTTGAGGAACATTTTGAGTGATTTGGGATGTAAAATGGATAGTGACTAGGTCTACGGACTTAATTTAGAATATTGGTTGCTATATTGAGGAAGATTGGATAAAACAGGAGGGAGTTGCTTGATATGAAGAAGGATACAACATGACTTTGGATTGGAATGTATTGTCGCACCTTTAGTTGACGTCAATGAGGAGTGAACGGACTGGTGCAACTGGTGAATGAGCTCAGACTCAGGATGATCTACTGATTTCGTAGTAATTACACCTAGTGCAGCGACGTTGGAATATGTCGGCATGTAATTTCCACAGGTGGGTTATCTCCTGTGAGCAGGTTAGCAGTCGCGTGGTGTTGACGAAGCTTCTGCGAAGAATTCTACTGCCTACCCGGTAAGAGATTTAATATGTAAATGTAGCTAGTGGTTCAGAGTGTTTATTAAAGGTTAATAAAAGGATTTTGAGAAAATTTGGTGAGTTGCGTATGCAGGATCATGTCAACGATAAAGAAAGAATCTCGGTGGATTCCAGAATTTTGTAATTGTAGCTTCAAGCTAAGTGGGAGAGCCCCATCGTCTATGATTGGATTGTGTAGTGTCAAGTTGTGCGGTTTCTGGTTATCGGTATATTGGTGGGTCATTGCAACTAAGGAAAGAAAACATCAGTGGTAATTTGAGCAAAGGATTTAGGGAGTGTGTGCCATATTTGGCCTTATCAATTCATATTCAGGTTTTTGGAAGGCTCAGAGTTTATGGTTCGTGTAGATGTAATGCACAGGAAAGTGAGACAGTCGGATGTTTCCTTGATAAAGTGCCCATGTGCTAGCAAGGCCTTGGAATTGATCATGTTTGGGAACAGGTCAGAGCAAGTGACTTTCAATAACGGTCTTAGCGGGTTCAAAAATTTAAAGTGCGGTGTCTAAGGATCTCGAGTTCGTAGTATGGTTGAGTATCGAGCTTTTACAGCAAATTATGAAACAGGGCTTGGAGTACTCTGCGTTATCTTTAGGTTGTGGTGTAGCATTTGAGAAACGGAAGAAAATAACTTCGGATTCATAAAAGAAGTATCAGAATGGGTGTAACAGTTGAAGATGAAAAAGTGCGCACAAGGAGGGGTATGAGATGATTTGTGGATTTTGAAACAGCGTGGTCTCGTGAAATAAGGTCACTTAGGATAAGTGCGGATTTGAATTCGTGATGTAATGAATGAAGCTATTATTATTTCTAAGGCAAGTTGAGAATAAATTGAGAAAAATACGGGTCGGCTAACAACGGTTGAATCGGCATGATGGTGGCAATGACCAGTTCCTTCAGCGCATAGAGTTATGCATGTAATTTGTGGCGGTACGTGCGAGGCTTGGCAGCCGCCGTAATTGATTTTATCTGGAGAAATTCAAGTATTATGGCATGTTATGTGTAGAGGGATCCCGGAAAAGTTATGGTGGCTTAGACCACTACTTGAGGTCGGTATTTTCTACGGATATGGGAATTCAGTCATGTGTTGCAATGGTTCTCTTGAAATGAGTTAAGAAGGTTTCTATATGATGAAGTGTTTACTCTATTAGTGGTTCGGGAGTTATGATGGAATTCTTGTACTCATGCGCATTGGCGTGGTTAAGTGCACTAAGTAGCATGGGATTCGAAAGTTGAGGATTTAAGATTTCGGTTCGGTGTTGACAAGGATGTCATGAGCTCGGATGAACAGGAAAGGGATTTAGATGTTTAAAGTAAGATGGTATTGTTTTTGGCATCGTCTAAGGTCGATGTCAGGTGTAAGAGACCTTGTGTATTGATTTGTGGATTTTTGATATGTTTTACAGCATTAATGTAACCGGTAGCATGGAAGTGCAAACTTGTTACCTGGTGCGAAAGGTCGTGGGAGCGTGTCTCACGAAAATATTGTGTAAGAGTGACATGTAGTCACTTGATTGAGTGAAGATTGAAACCAAGTATGAAAGCTCCCTATATCAGAGTGACATGTGTCTCTATATCAGGCCGGATGTGTTCATTTCAGCATAAAAGCTCCCTATGTTGGAGTATTCGGCGTGGGATGTCGTTTCGTCGTCGGTTATTTCATGTAATATTATATTGTGCCGTATGAGTTATGAAATGGCTTGATAAATTTCTTATGTGATGAGGTTCCGCATAGCGATGGTGTTATGTGAACAGGATGGCTCTCGAGATTCAGATCATATATCGTACCTTAGTTGTGCTTGAGTTTTGTAGCGTACGGCGCTGTCGGTCCTTCCAGGGATGATATTATGCACTGAGCGTGCTTGTGTCCGATATTCGGATATTTTGTAGTAATGAGCATTTTAGCTCGGCAAGTATTTTCTTATAGATTCTTTTTGTGCGGATCGGGTGGCACGCCGCCACGGGTATGTTGTTTGGATCGGGTTGCACGCAGCAACGGTATCATGTGTGGATCGGGTTGCACGTCACAATAATGTGATGTTGAGTACAGTCTCCTATATTCTATTTTGTGTGTTTGTGTCCCTTTTTCTAGGGAAGGTTCATGACACCTTTTCAGTTGTCTAATTAGTCACGTGGGTTGAGAAATCCTTTACAGAGTTCATTTTTCTTATGTATCGTAATCGAGTCCGTAGCTTATTAGCTCATTATGGTGACATATGAGGCTTTTTGATCGTGTCTGAGGTGGTTTATTGCCTGAACAGCTTATACTTGGTGAGACGAGATTATTGGATTCAGGATCAGTGCGATCGGATTATATGAAGTGTAATAAATAGCAAATACCACTATTTGGTTATAATGAGGCAATCGTTCTTGTCAGAAGGAGAAACTCAATAATTGTTGACTCGGCAGTTGATTATGAATTTCTACACATTTCTTCCATCGTGGAAGCATTTCAAGAGTTGGAACATGACTTATATGTATCATGAGGTGTGTTGTGAACATCAGATTCATGGAATTTTGGCTATTATTATCGGAGGATGTTATTATAGTCATGTGAATGATGCGGTGCATGGTCTAAATTCAACAAAGGTATGCAATCCTGTATTAGTGCATCGTGTAGTGATTGTTACGACATTCATAGGTTGGAGACATGCATGGTGGAGAATTCTGGATGTTAGAATTGGGCTCTAAGGCTTATTTGCCTAAATAAATGGGAGAATTTTAAGATTGGCTCGAGTTAATGTGCTCAACTGGGTGTGGTAGCACGGGTAGGTGCACGAGGTGTTCAACAGTAATTTTGGATAACTGCGGAACACTCCTTAGCACGTTCGAGGACGAACGTATATTTAAGTGGGAGAGAATGTAATGACCCAACCGGTCATTTTGACTTTTAGAACCCCGTTCCTCTAAATAAAACTTCCCGTATGTGCTTTAAATGCTTTATGACTTGTGGGATGGTTGGTTCGGGATTTGGAAGTGTTTGGGTTGAAATCGGAACAATTGTTTTCCTTAAGTTGGCTTTAAAAGGGCAAGTTTGACTTTGGTCAACTTTTTGAGCAAACAGACTCAGATCAGTATTTTGACAGTTTCGGTAGGTCCGTATCGTGATTTGGGACTTGGGCGTATGCCCGGAATCAAATTCCGAGGTCCCTAGCCCGAGATATGGAATTTTGATTAAAAATAAAATTTAACTTCAAATAGTGACCGGATGTCGAATTATGTGAAAACGACCCCGGAATAGAATTTTGATGATTCCAACAGCTCCGTATGGTGATTTTGGACTTAGGAGCATGATCGAGATTTTATTTGGAAGTTTGTAGTGAAATTAGGCTTGAAATGGGTAAAACAAGAATTTAAGTTTGGAAGTTTGACCGAGGAGTTGACTTTTTGATACCGGAGTCGGAATACAGTTCCGAAAATTTTCATAACTCCGTTATGTTATTTTATGACTTGTGTGCAAAATTTGAGGACAATCGGAGTTGATTTGATAGGTTTCGACATCGAATGTAGAAGTTGAAAATTTTTAGTTTCCTTAAGCTTGAATTGGGGTATGATTCATGGTTTTATCGTTGTTTGATGTGATTTAGAGGTTCGACTAAGTTCGTATGATGTTTTAGGACTTGTTAGTATATTTGGTTGAGGTCCCGAGGGCCTCGAGTGAGTTTCGGATGGTTAACGGATCACAAATTGGACTTAAACAGCTGCTGCAATTTTTTTTCTCTTCTGCTGGAAATTCTGGGCTATAATCGAGCCCAAGATCGAGGCCCAAAATCGAGGCCCAAGATCGAGCTCCCAAGATCGAGCTCTCAAGATCGAGCTCCCAAGATAGATCTCCCGAGATCGAGCTCCCGAGATCGAGCTCCCGAGATCGAGCTCCCAAGATCGAACTGGGCAGATCTGTAAGTTATAAAAACAGAGGCATTCGACCCATTTGCCATTTTTGACAAACTTGAGCTTGAGCAGAAGCGACGTTTGGCAGATGTTTCAAGGAAAGACATTTGAGGTAAGTGATTCCAACTCGGATTTGGTCTATATACACAAATATATCATTGTTTTCACCATTTAATTAGTGTTTTGAGATTGAAATTTGGAAAAATTTAGAAATCTCATAGAAACGAATTTTTGAGATTTCGGTATCGATTCGGAGTCGGATTTGAGTGAAACTGGTATGGTTGGACTCATAATTGAATGGGTTGTCGGATTTCATAACTTTCGCCGGATTTCGAGATGTGGGCCCCACTGATGAATTTTTATTAATTTCGGAATTTTTATTAAAAATGTAGTATTTTATTATAGAATTAATTCCTATAATTTTTAGTGATTGTATCAAATTATTTTGGCTAGATTCGAGCGAGGTAGAGTTGGATTATCGTGGAAAAGGCCTTATAGTGGATTAAATTGGAGCAAGACGAGATAAGTCTCTTGTCTAATCTTGTGAGGTGGAAATTACCTCCTAGGTGATTAAAAATTAAATAATTGTTGCTAATTGTGGGGGGGCTACGTACGCACGAGGTGACGAGAGTCCGTGCATAGCTATTATTAAATGCTAAAGTCCGGGTAATTTAGGACTTAAAGCATACCTTACTTGTGTAGATTGTATTCTTTTATTTATTTATATTAATTGATATCTATATGAATATATTGTGAATTATTAGATAAAGATATTAAAGGATGAAAATCTCATAGGCTTGATTTTCTATTTAAATCAATTAATTGTTAAAAAAAATTATTCTCCTCCCAAATTTATCTTATAATAAACATACTGTCCTTCCGGAGGCACATAAGAAAATGTCCTCCTTTCTTGTGGAGCGGGCCGAACGCCTCGGCAGGATAGATGCATCTATGGATCGCGCCGCACGTCCCTCGGCAGTGTACACGACACTCTGGATCGGGCCGTACGTCCTCGGCAGAAATCGTGCTTAATAATAATAATAATTACACGATACTTGGACAGTTCATTACAACTTGTAAAGTTATTTGATAAATTAGAAATTTATTGAAATTAAATTGTAGCTTGTAAAGCTATTTGATAAACTGGAATTTTTATTGAAATTGAAGGATTTACTTAATAGATTAGAAATTATTTGAAATGAAGGAATTTAATTATTATACTGAGAATTATTGGAATTGAAGGAATTTAATTACTTCTACTGGTTCAATAAATTATTATTAATTATGTGAATCATCGTTGATATAAATATTTCTATTTTCATGATTATTTAATATTATTGACCCATAGTGAGTGTCATAGTCGGCCATCTCGTCTCTACCTCTTCGAGATTAGGCTTGATACTTACTGGGTACACGTTATTTTCGTACTCATACTGCACTTGCTGCACATTTTATTGTGCAGGTACATATATGTATAGCGGCCTTGTGGGCGCATAGGTGTTATAAAAATTGTGGGGACATAGGTGAGCTGCATTCTATATTACGATCCGCAGCTAACAGAATCGCCTTCAGAGTTATTATATTTTTCTGTCTAATTAATTCATACTTTGAGTCATAAACTACCCGGACTTTAGTATTAATAGTAGCTACGCACGGACTCTCGTCACCTCGTGCGTACGCAGCCCCCACAATTAGCAACAATTATTTAATTTTAATCACCTATGAGGTAATTTTCCCCTCACAAGATTAGACAAGAGACTTACCTCGTCTTGATCCAATTTAATCCACTATTAGACCCTTTCCTTGATTATCCAATTCTGTCTGGCTCGAATCTAGCCAAAATAATTTGATACAATCATTAAAATTTATAGGAATCAATTCTATAATAAAATACTACATTTTCAATAAAATCCCGAAATTAATTAAAAATCCGTCCATGGGGCCCACGTCTCGGAATCCGGTAAAAGTTACGAAATCCGATAACTCATTCAATTACGAGTCCAACCATACCAGTTTCACTCAAATCCGACTCCGAATCGATACCGAAATCTCGAAAATTCGTTTCTATGAGATTTCAAAAAATTTCCCTAATTTCAATTTCAAAACACTAATTAAATGGTGAAACCAATGACATATTTGTGTATATAGACTAAATCTGAGTTAGAATCACTTACCCCAATATCTTTATTTGAAAATATATCCAAAATCTCTTCTGCTCAAGCTCCAATTTGTTAAAAATAGCGAATGGGACGAATGTCCTCTTTTTATAAAACTGCCCAGACAGCCTTCGGAACTGGGCCTCAAACTGGGCCTTGATCGTGGCTTTGATCATGGCCTCGAGCCTAGGCCTTGATCGTGGCTTCGATTACAGGCTTGAGCTTGGACCTCGGTCATGGCCTCGATTATGGCATAGAGCCTGATCCTTCGATCATAGCCTCAATCATGGCATCGAGCCTGAGCCTTCGATTGTGATCCTCGATCTTGGGTCTCGATCTTGGCCCTCGAGCCTTGCCTTCGATCATGGCCCTCGAGCTGGACCTTCGATCATGTCCCTCAAGCTGGACCTTCGATCATGGCTTTGATACAGAAGCTCGAGCCTGAGCCTCGTCAATCTTGGGCTCGATACCTGGGCTCGATATTTGGGCTCGACCACAGCCCAGAATGTCCAACAGAAAAGGAAAAATTGCAGCAATTTTTTAAGTCCAACTTTTAATCCGTTAACCATCCGAAACTCACCCGAGGCTCTCGGGACCTCAACCAAATATACCAACAAGTCCTAAAACATCATACGAACTTAGTCGAACCTCTAAATCACATCAAACAACGCTAAAACCATGAATCATACCCCAATTCAAGCTTAAGGAAACTAAAAATTTTCAACTTCTATATTCGATGTCGAAACCTATCAAATCAACTCCGATTGTCCTCAAATTTTGCACACAAGTCATAAATGACATAACGGAGCTATAAAAATTTTTAGAACTGTATTCCGACTCCGGTATCGAAAATTCAACTCCCCGGTCAAACTTCCAAATTTAAATTCTTGTTTTAGCCATTTCAAGCCTAATTTCACTACGGACTTCCAAATAAAATTTCGATCACGCTTCTAAATCCAAAATCACGATACGGAGCTGTTGGAATCATAAAAATTCTGTTCCCGGGTCGTTTGCACATAATTCGACATCTGGTCACTATTTGAACTTAAACTTTTAATTTTTTATCAAAATTCCATATCTCGGGCTAGGGATCTCGGAATTTGATTCCGGGCATACGCCCAAGTCTCAAATCACAATACGGACCTACCGGAACTATCAAAATACTGATCCGAGTCCGTTTGCTCAAAATATTGATCAAAGTCAACTCAATTGAGTTTTAAAGTTCTAATTCACATTTTAATCCATTTTTCACATAATAAATTTCTAAAAATTTTTACAGATTGCGGACGTAAGTCGAGGAATGATAAATAGTACTTTTTGAGGTCTTAGAATACGGAATTAATTATTAAATTTAAAGATGACATTTTGTGTCATCACAGATGAGATCGGCTTTCTAATTTGTATACTCAACAAAGATGAAACAGAAGAAGAAATTTATTGTGATCTCTTATTTCTAGTTTTTAGAATTTTCATACATTTTTTTCTATATTTATTTTTTTTATCTTATTTTTTATGTCTTTTTTATTTTGTTACAAAAAATTAATTTATTTCGCTATAAAAGGATGAGTTTTAATAGAAATTGTCCACATAAGAACTTTATTTATATTTTTAGTCTTTGGTTGAAATTCTTTCATATTTTTCTTATGGCTTTATCTAATCAACCTAAATAGGTGCTCACCCAATCACTTAAATTAAAAAATTGAAGGATGTGTAATCCATATATAATATGTATATAATCGTGTGTTGTCGGTATATCATCTATGTATATTAGCTATAAAAAGTAAACAATAAATCTGGCCGGATATTTATGTAAATATTCCATAGGATTTCAGTAGATAACAAAAGTTCCAAACGTGATTGCATATGGACATTAACCGAATTAAGTATGATAACAAATAATAAAAGATAAATTTCTTTTTTATTTTAATTCAAATTTAAAAACTTTATCTATAAATTCAAAATTATCCTTTAATTCAAATTCATTTTATATATATACACACACACGCAATCTTGTATTTCTATTTGACTAACATAGTCAAATATATATATATATATGTATTTAACTAAAATAGTCAAATATAGAATAAAGTTACCATATACTATTGACATTTATTAGCTTGCCACTTGGCTTAACCATAATGCCAATTATATATGGTAACTTTATTCCTTTAATATATATATAGATATAGATTTGAATTTCCGATCACTGTTTCAGCTAAATGTTGAACGACTAAAATATCCTTAAAATATTAATCGACTTTTATACCCTTAAATATTTTGTCAAAAAGATAGTTCCATATTGGATAAAATAGTAATCTAATAATAATTTGCCTAATATTTAGGAATCTGATACCAACTAATGATAGAATTCTTTTAAAATTAATAACCGAATATAAAGTTCTAATACTATACTAATTCTACCTAGACAATTACATTACATACCCATGGCAATCCCACGTATGAAACAAATATATTGCCTCTATATAAATAGTTTCATTATATTCAAGACATTGCAACACAAAATATCTGTATACAAATCTTTTTAGAGGTAATTTTTATCTCATTTTGTATCATATTTTATAGATTAGATTTGGCTCTCTAACACAGCCAAAAAATAGTTACTGACAATTAAGAAGTTGAATTTTTAATTGTGTGAGAATTTTTAGTGGTTGATAGTTCATCCACATCTTTATGTGTTATTAAGTATGATTTACAATAAAAGTCTCTTTACTTTTATTCTTGTAGTTATCCAATGGAAGTCGGATGGTATTTGACCCAAATTTATTATACGTTAAAAAAAGATTCTTAAAGATTTAATGACCTATTTGATTGATAAAACAATTATAAACAAAAACAAAAATTTAATTGAAGAAAAGCTTTGGTGGAAACCAAAATTAACGAAACATTAGTTTTTTTTTCATCAACTAAACATCAGTTGCAATATGTTGTACATACACCTCTAATATCTACGTTCTTACTTTTAAACCCTTTGGTATACCTTTTAGTTTTTTCACCTTTTTCTTCGTATTTTGGAGTTTTACGTGTGGAGATTTATTTAATCTTTAAATATGTCAGAATTAGAATACAATTTAACCATATATATATATATATATAACACAAAGCCTTAACGTTAGATGTAACACAAAGCCTTTTAGCATACATGTTTTTACAAAATAAAACAAATTAGTTGCCAGGAACACATTTACAATGCACGATCAAGACTAAATCACATTGGACTGAAAGAATTTAAAATTTATTGGGATTAGGCTTAAATTATTTTTCACATAAATTATTTCACATTGAATAAAATCGTAAGACATTAGAACGATCTAATATTTAATATTTTGAAGTAAACTAGCTAAACATTAAATTCTTTAAACTGAAGCTCTAATTCATACTAATTTCACAAAATATTGTTGAACAATTGTAACGACCCGGCCGGTCGTTTTGAGAGTAATAGCCCTGATCCCCTATTTACTATTTCCCCAGTACCCTTTTCTGCTTATGTGACTTGTCGGGAGGTTTCGTTTTGATTTTTAGAGTGTTTTGGGATACTTAGTCCCTAAAATGGGAGCTTAAGTCTTAGAATTTTGACCATAGTCGAAACTGTATGAAGACGACTCCGAAATGGAGTTCTGGCGGTTCCATTAGCTCCATTAGGTGATTTTGGACTTAGGGGCGTGTCTAGATTGTGTTTTGGAGGTCCGTAGCTTATTTAGGCTTGAATTGACGAAAGTCGAATTTTTGGAGTTTTGGACCGGTAGTGGAAATTTTGATATCGGGGTCGGAATCCGATTACGGAAGTTGGAGTAGATTCGTAGTGTTGAATATGACTTGTGTGCAAAATTTGGGGTCAATCGGACGTGGTTTGGTCGATTTCGGCATCGATTGTAGAATGTTGAAGTTTTAAGTTCTTAAGATTTGAATTGGAGGGTGATCCGTGATGTTTAGCGTTGTTTAATATGATTTGAGGGCTCGACTAAGTCCGTATGGTATTTTAGGATTTGGTCGGTATGTTTGGTTGGGGTCCCGGGCCTCGGGCGTGTTTCGGATGCTCAACGGGTCATTTTTGGACTTAAGGAGTTGGCAGTTTTTGCTGGTGTTCTGCAGCTGGTTTCCTTCATCGCGATCACGTGAGAAGGCTCGTGACCGCGTAGAGTAATTGGGAGACCAGCTGGGTTATCTCTTTGCATTTGCTAAGAATGGGACGCGATCGCGTAGGTTCGTCAGGTTATGCATCGCGAACGCGTGGGCTAGGCTGCGTTTGCGAAGAAGAAATAAGGCAGCCGTGGAATTGGGTGTTGTTCTTCGCGATCGCATGAGGTCAGTCACGATCGCGTAAGTCTGAGGAGTTATTTCATCGCGTTCGTGGGGAGAGTTATGCTTTCGCGTAGAGTAAAATAATGGGGCATCGAAGTTGTTTTTCGCGATCGCGATTAAGGAAAAATATCTAGGCAGAATCAAAGTTCAAAATCAAGGGCTTTTGGTTCATAACTCAAAATTTGATTGAGAGCTCGGTAGAAGGTGAAATTTGGAGCGATTTTCGGGGAAAATTTTTGGGTAATGATTCTTAACTACTTTATGGTTATATTCCACTAATCTATGGTTGATTTTATCATTTTATTTCGAATTTTGGGGTTGAAATTGGGAGAATTTGGAAGAACTTCTTCAACAAAGATTTCGAGTTTTGAAAGGGGATTTGTGGTCGAATTTGAGTAATTTTTATATGGTTAGACTCATGGCGAATGGGCATTCCTATTTTGTAACTTTTACTCGATTCCGAGACGTGGGCTCCACAGGCGATTTTTGAGTTAATTTTGGAATTTTTGTTAAAATGTTGATTTCATTAATTAGATGAGTCTATTATGGTTGTATTTATGATATATAATTGCTTTTGGCTAGATTTGGGCCATTCAGAGCCGGATATTCGTGGGAAAGTCTTTGTGATCGATTGATTGAGCTTGGTTCGAGGTAAGTGGCTTGCCTAACTTTGTGGGGGGGGGGGAGGAATCCCTTTAAGATTTGGAACTATTGTGACATGTGAGCGCCGTGTACGTGAGGTGACGAGTACGTACATATGCTAGTTGTGGAAAAACTCGATTTTTCTTACTGAGCAGCAACCTGTTTTCCTTTTATTATGAGTTATACCATTTTTATGAGTATTAATCTATTTTCATTCTTAATTGAGTTATTCTCATTTGCGTAGCTATCCTGTTTAGTCTAATACAACATGTTTACGTGTCTTAATTGCCTATGTGAACTTTGTGCAACATGCTTAGTGAATTTCCTGCTTCTTCCTTGACTGATACTTAGTCTAAATCGTAAGATTTCGTGATGTAGTTGCATTTCTATTGCTTGCGCTGCATATTTACTTTGGGACTACGGAACGGTATTCCGGGAGATCCCCCCTGTACTGCATATTTACTTTGGGACTAGGGAACAATATTCCGGGAAATCCCCCTATACTGCATATTTACTTTGGGACTACGGAACGGTATTCTGGGAGATCCCCTTGTCTTGCATATTTACTTTGGGACTCCGGAACGGTATTCTGGGAGATCCCACTGCACATTTACTTTGGGACTACGAAATGGTATTTCGGGAGATCCCCCTGCACATTTACGTTTGGGACTACGAGATGGTATCTCGGGAGATCCCCTATTGTGTTCTGTGTACTGAGCTGTTACCTTCTATGATTTCATTGTTGTTAAATTCCAGCCTTTATTTTATTGCGGTATTATACTCTATATTATTTTATTATATATTTACCAGTAGGGCCCTGACCTGACCTCGTCACTACTCGACCGAGGTTAGGCTTGGCACTTACTAGATACCGATTGTGGTGTACTCATGCTACTCTCTGCACATGGTTTTCGTGTACAGATCCAGGTGCACCTTATCAGGTGCACTATCAGTGAGCCGGGACAGCTTTGGAGATTTCAAGGTATATCTGCCGCGTCCGCAGACCTCGGAGTCCCCTTCTACTCTTTCTCATGACCATTATCTTCTGTATTTTTCCTTGTCAGACTCTGATGTATAGATACACTAGATTTTTCCTTCTGTAGTTTGTTATTCACGATGTTCCGAGTTTGGGGATTTGTTGTGTATTTTTGAATAGTTGGTTAAATTTATATTTTTATTTTATTATTCCGCAAAAATGTTAGGCTTACCTAATTGTAGAGACTAGGTGCCGTCACGATATCACACGGAGGGGAAATTGGGTCGTGACAAGTTGGTATCAGAGCTCTAGGTTCATAGGTGTCGTCAGTCACAAGCTGGTTTATTAGAGTCTCGCGGATTGGTACGAAGACGTCTCTACTTATCTTCGGGAGGCTATGGAGCTGTTAGGAAAATTTCACTACTTTGATTCCTTGTCGTGCGAAAGTTGTTAACTTCAAAAAATTCTAAACTTCTGTATTCTATTCTCTCACAGATGGCGAGGACACGTACAAGCGGATCTGATGACCAAGCACTCGTGCCCCTGCTAGAGTCGCGAGAGGCCTGGGCCGGGGTAGAGGCCGAGGACATCTAGGAGACTCTAGCCCAGTTTCTGAGCATGCTCAACACCTTAGCTCAGACTGGATTGATTCCACTTGCTCCTGCCACATCTCAGGTCGGGGGAGGAGCACAGACTCCCGTCGCCGGTACTCCAGAGCAGCGAGTTTAGGTCGACCAGGTTCCAAAGATTGTACCAATGCAGCCGGTAGCTCCAGCTTAGCCCGAGGTTAGGGCAGCAACTTCTGAGGTAGAGCAGCTCAGACTTGAGAGGTACAAGAAGTACCACCCACATACCTTTAGCGGATTGGCTACAGATGATGCTCAGGGTTTTCTGGAGGAGTGTCATCGTATTCTCCGTACTATGGGCATAGCGGAGACGAGTGGGGTTTCTTTTACTACATTCCAGCTTAGAGGAGCAGCCTATCAGTGGTGGCATGCTTATGAGTTGAGTAGTCCGGCTAAGGCAGCTTCACTTACATGGACTCAGTTCTCAGACATGTTTTTGAGAGAGTATGTCCCTTAGAGCCTCAGGGACTCATGGCGCGTGGAGTTTGAGTAGTTGCGCCAGGGTGCTATGACTGTGTCAGAGTATGCAATCCGCTTCAGTGATTTGGCCCGACATGCACCGGCCTTGGTTGCCATAGTTCGAGAGAGGGTTCGACGGTTTATTGAGGGACTCCACCCCAACATCCGGATTAGTGTGGCCAGGGAGTTGGAGATGGATATTTCTTATCAGCAGGTGGTGAGTATTGCCAGGAGATTGGAGGGCATGCTTGCCCGGGATAAAGAGGAGAGGGAGGCCAAGAGGTCTCGAGAGACTGGTTATTACTCTGGAGCTCGTGTTCCAGCAGCTTGCCATGGTAGGGGTTATGTGAGTCGCCCCGTTCATTCAGCTCTTACATCCGCCAGTGGTGTTCTAGCTCCTTCTAGGCCCAGGAGCCTTATTATGCACCGCCCGTATCTAGTGTGCCTCCTGCATGGGGTGTTCCTAGTGGCCAGTCCAATAGACCTGGCCCAAGCCAGTCACAACAGCCACGCCCTCCCAGAGCTTGTTTTGAGGGTGGTGACACTCGCCATATGGTGAGGGATTGCCCTAGATTTAGGAGGGGTGCACCTCCACAGACTTCTCAGCCACAGCGTGCTCCACTGGTCCTCAAGCTATGATTACAGCACCAGTTGCCACCCCACCTGCTCAGCCAGCTCGAGGTGGAGGTCGGGGAGGTAGAGGTCGCCCTAGAGGGGGAGGCCAGGCCAGATATTATGCCCTTCTTGCTCGTACAGAGGTAGTTGCTTATGATTCTGTCATTACATGTATTGTAACGGTCTGTCATAGAGATGCATCGGTATTATTTGACCCAGGATCTACATATTCTTATGTGTCCTCTTATTTTGCCCCGTATTTGGGTGTATCTCGGGATTCTTTGAGTTCCCCTATTTATGTGTCTGCTCTTGTGTGGGAGATTCTCTTGTTGTGGACCGCGTGTATCGGTCGTGTTTGATTACTCTTAGTGGTTTTGAGACCAGAGCCGATTTATTATTGCTCAACATGGTGGACTTTGATATTATTTTGGGCATGGACTGGTTGTCGCCCCATTATGCTATTCTTGATTGTCACGCTAAGACTGTGACGCTGGCTATACTAGGTTTACTGCAGTTAGAGTGGAGAGGTACCATAGAGTATACTCCCAGCAGAGTTATTTCATTTCTTAAAGCTCAACGAATTGCTGAGAAGGGGTGTGACGCGTATCTAGCTTATGTGAGAGATGTCAATATTGATACCCCTACAATTGAGTCAGTTCTAGTAGTGAGGGACTTTCCAGATATGTTCCTAGCTGATCTTCCGGGCATGCCGCCTGACAGAGATATTGATTTTGGCATTGATTTGTTGTCGGGCACTCACCCCATCTCTATTCCTCCATATTATATGGATCCTTCTGAATTGAAGGAGTTAAAGGAGTAGTTACAGGAATTGCTTAATAAGGGCTTCATTCGGCCCAGTGTGTCACCTTGGGGGTGCTCCTATCTTATTTGTGAAGAAGAAGGATGGTTCTATGCGGATGTGTATTGATTACCGCCAGTTGAACAAAGTCATAGTGAAGAACATGTATCCATTGCCTCGTATTGATGACTTATTTGATCAGTTACAGGGTGCCAGAGTGTTTTCCAAGATTGACTTACGTTCAGGCTATCATCAGTTGAAGATTCGGGAGCCAGATTTCCCGAAGACTGCCTTCAAAACTCGGTATGGTCACTATGAGTGCCCCAACAGCCTTTATGCACTTGATGCACAATGTGTTCCGGCCTTATCTTGACTCCTTCATTATTATGTTTATTGACGACATTCTGGTGTACTCCCGGACTCGGGAGGATCATGAGCAGCACCTGAGGACTGTGCTTCAGACTTTGAGAGAGAAGAAGTTGTATGCAAAATTTTCTAAGTGTGAGTTTTGGCTAGACTCAGTGGCATTCTTGGGCCATGTAGTATCGAGTGATGGGATCAAGGTGGATCCGAAGAAGGTGGAAGCAATGCAGAGTTGGCCTAGACCGTCATTGGCTATGGAGATCCGTAGTTTTCTTGGTTTGGCGGGGTATTACCGCTGCTTTGTAGAGGTATTCTCATCTATTGCAGCGCCTATGACCAGGCTGACCTAGAAGGGTGCTCTGTTCAGGTGGACAAGAGGAGTGTGAGGAGAGCTTTCAGAAGCTCAAGACGGCTTTGACTACAGCCCCAGTATTAGTATTGCCTACAGGTTCGGGGTCTGACACTGTTTATTGCGATGCATCGTGGATTGATCTCGGCGCGGTGTTGATGCAGGACGGTAGGGTGATTGCCTACGCATCCAGACAGCTGAAGGTGCATGAAAAGAACTATCCTATCCACGACCTTGAGTTAGTAGCTATTGTTCATGCATTGAAGATATGGCGGCATTATTTGTACGGTGTTCCATGTGAGATTTACACCGATCATCGGAGTTTGCAGCATCTGTTTAAGCAGAAAGATCTTAACTTACGTCAGCCGAGGTGGTTGGAGCTGCTTAAGGATTATGATATCACTATTTTGTACCACCCTGGGAAGGCCAATATGGTGGCCGATGCTTTGAGTCACCGGGCAGAGAGTTTGGGGAGTTTAGCATATCTACTAGTAGCAGAGAGGCCATTGGCATGGATGCTCAGGCCTTAGCCAGCCAGTTTGTGAGATTGGATATTTCTGAGCTGATTCGAGTATTGGCTTGTGTGGTCTCTCGGTCTTCTCTTTATGATTGTATCAGGGAGCATCAGTATGACCCCCATCTGTTTGTCTTTAAGGACACGGTCCAGCACGGTGATGCTAAGGAGGTCACTATTGGAGATGATGGTGCATTGAGGATGCGGGGAAGACTATGTGTGCCAATGTAGATGGTTTGCGTGAGTTGATTCTCCAAGAGGCTCACAGTTCGCGGTACTCTATTCATCCGGGTGCCGCAAAGATGCATCAAGACTTGAAATAACATTACTGGTGGAGGAGAATGAAGAAGAACGTAGTAGAGTATGTGGCTCGATGTCTGAATTGCCAGCAGGTAAAATATGAGCATCAGTGACCCAGTGGATTGCTTCAGAAGTTAGAAATTTTGGAGTGGAACTAGGAACGGATCACTATGGATTTCGTTGTTGGACTTCCACGGACTCAGCGGAGGTTTGATGCAGTTTGGGTGATTGTGGACAGGCTGACCAAGTCAGCTCATTTCATTCCTATAATGACTACCTATGCTTCCAAACAACTAGCTCGAATCTACATCTGTGAGATCGTCAGGCTTCATGGCATACCGGTATTCCACGTCTCTATGCTCCGGAAGTATCACGACGATCCGTCCCATGTGTTGGATTTCAGCTCAGTCCAATTGGACAAGGATCTATCTTATGTTGAGGAGCCAGTGGCTATTTTAGACTGGCAGGTCAGGAAGCTAAGGTCAAAGAACATTGCTTCTGTGAAGGTTCAATGGAGGGGACAGCCGGTCGAGGAGGCGACTTGGGAGACCAAGCAGGAAATGCGCAACCGTTATCCTCATCTTTTCACCACTTCAGGTATGTCTCTATGCTCGTTCGAGGACGAATGGTTATTTTAAGAGGGGGAGGATGTAGTGACCCGGCCGGTTGTTTTGAGAGTAATAGTCCCGATCCCCTATTTACTGTTTCCCCCGTACCTTTTTCTGCTTATGTGACTTGTCGGGAGGCTTCGTTTTGGTTTTTAGTGTGTTTTGGGACACTTAGTCCCTAAAACAGGAGCTTAAGTCTTAGAATATTGACCATAGTCAGAACTGTATGAAGACGATTTCGGAATTGAGTTTCGTCGGTTCCATTAGCTCCGTTAGGTGATTTTGGACTTAGAGGCGTGTCCGGATTGTGTTTTGGAGGTCCGTAGTTTATTTAGGCTTGAATTGGTGAAGGTCAAATTTTTGGAGTTTTGGACCGGTAGTGGAAATTTTGATATCGATGTCGGAATTCAATTCCGGAAGTTGGAGTAGATTCGTAATATTGAATATGTCTTGTGTGCAAAATTTGGGGTCAATCGGACGTGGTTTGGTCTGTTTCGGCATCTGTTGTAGAATATTAAAGTTTCAAGTTCTTAAGATTTGGATTGGAGGGTGATCCGCGATGTTTAACGTTGTTTGATGTGATTTGAGTTCTCGACTAAGTTTGTATCGTATTTTAGGATTTGGTCGGTATATTTGGTTGGGGTCCCGGGCCTCGGGCGTGTTTCAGATGCTCAACGGGTCATTTTTGGACTTAAGGAGATGGCAGTTTTTGCTAGTGTTCTGCAGCTGGTTTCCTTCATCGCGATCGCGTGAGAAGGCTCGCGATCGCGTAAAGTAATTGGGAGACCAGCTGGGTTATCTCTTCGCGTTCGCCAAGAATGGGACGCGATCACGTAGGTTCGTCAGGTTATGCATCGCGAACGCGTGGGCTAGGCCGCGTTCGCGAAGAAGAAATAAGGCAGCAGTGGAATTGGGTGTTGTTCGTCGTGATCGCGTGAGGTCAGTCGCGATCGCGTGAGGTCAGTCGCGATCGCATAAGTCTAAGGAGCTATTTCATCGTATTTGCGGGGAGAGTTATGCATTCGCGTAGAGTAAAATAATGGGGCAGCGAAGTTGTTCTTCGCGATCGCGAGGGTGTTTCCGTGATCGCGATTAAGGAAAAATATCTGGGCAGATTTAAAGTTCAAAATCGAGGGCTTTTGGTTCATAACTCAAAATTTGATTGAGAGCTCGGTAGAAGGCGAAATTTGGAGAGATTTTCGGAGGAAGTTTTTAGGTAATGATTCTTAACTCCTTTATGGTTATATTCCACTAATCTATGGTTGATTTCATCATTTAATTTCAGATTTTGGGGTTGAAATTGGGAGAATTTGGAAGAACTTCTTCAACAAAGATTTTGAGTTTTGAAAGGGGATTTGTGGTCGAATTTGAGTAATTTTTATATGGTTAGACTCATGAGTGAATGGGCGTTCCTATTTTGTAACTTTTACCTGATTCTGAGATGTGGGCCCCACAGGCAATTTTTGAGTTAATTTCAGAAATTTTGTTAAAATATTGATTTTATTAATTAGATGAGTCTATTATGGTTGTATTTATGATATGTAATTGCTTTTGGCTAGATTTGGGCCATTTAGAGCCGGATATTCGTGGGAAAGGTATTGTGACCGATTGATTGAGCTTGGTTCGAGGTAAGTGATTTACCTAGCTTTGTGTGAGGGAAATCCCCTTAAGATTTGGAACTATTGTGATATGTGAGCGCCGTGTACGTGAGGTGACGAGTACGTACACGTGCTAGTTTTGGAAAAACCCGAATTTTCTTACTGAGCAGCAACCTGTTTTCCTTTTATTATGAGTTATACCATTTTTATGAGTATTAATCTATTTTCATTCTTAATTGAGTGATTCCCATTTGCATAGCTATCCTGTTTAGTCTAATACAGCATGTCTACGTGTCTTAATTGCCTATGTGAACACTGTGCAGCATGCTTAGTGAATTTCCTGCTTCTTCCTTGACCGATACTTAGTCTAAATCGTAAGATTTCGTGATGTAGTTGCATTTCTATTGTTTGCGCTGCATATTTACTTTGGGACTACGGAACGGTATTCCGGGAGATCCCCCATGTAGTGCATATTTACTTTGGGACTACGGAATGGTATTCCCGGAGATCCCCCTGTACTGCATATTTACTTTGGAACTACGGAACGGTATTCCGGGAGATCCCCATGTACTGCATATTTACTTTGGGACTACAGAACGGTATTCCGGGAGATCCACTGTCTTGCTTATTTACTTTGGGACTACCGAACAGTATTCCGGGAGATCCCCCTGCACATTTACTTTGGGACTATGGAACGACATTCCGGGAGATCCCCATGTACATTTATGTTTGGGACTATGAGACGGTATCTCAGGAGATCCCCTGTTGTGTTCTGTGTACTGAGCTGTTACCTTCTACGATTTCATTGTTGTTAAATTCCAGCCTTTATTTTATTGCGGTATTATACTCTATATTGTTTTATTATATATTTACCAGTAGGGCCCTGACCTGACCTCGTCACTACTCGACCGAGGTTAGGCTTGGCACTTACTAGGTACCGATTGTGGTGTACTCATGCTACTCTCTGCACATGTTTTTCGTGTGCAGATCCAGGTGCTCCTTATCAGCCGCACTATCAGTGAGCCAGGACAGCTTTGGAGACTTTAAGGTATATCTGCCGCGTTCGCAGGCCTCGGAGTCCCCTTCTACTCTTTCTCATGACCATTATCTTTTGTATTTTTCCTTGTTAGACTCTGATGTATAGAGACATTAGATTTTTCCTTCTGTAGTTTGTGATTCACGATGTTCCGGGTTTTGGGATTTATTGTGTATTTTTGAATAGTTGGTTAAATTTATATTTTTATTTCATTATTCCGTAAAAATGTTAGGCTTACCTAGTTGTAGAGACTAGGTGCCGTCACGACGTCACACGGAGGGGAAATTGGGTCGTGGCAACAATGGTGAATTATCCACTAACTGACTCAAACTAATTTGCACTAAGGATTTATAAATCTGGTGGAACTTTCTCTCATAAAGTTTGAATAAGATGTATATTATCTTAATTACATTTTTAAAAAACTCAATTTTAGGTTGATAGTTGACTGCAAATGAATGTGTGTTGGATGATCAACCGCTGAAGATGCTGGTGTTACGACTCTTCAGTTGACTTGAAAGATCATTCAAGTTACATATAAATTACAAAGCAATGGCCAATTACTCTTTGAATTGATATATTAATTTACTAACAAAGAAATATATATATATATATATATATATATATATATATATATATATATATATATATATATATATATATATATATATATATATATATATATATATATATATATATATATATATATATATATATATATATATATATATATATATATATGTCGTGATGGCACCTATCTCAAAACTAGGCAAGCCGATAACATCAATAACCCCCAATTTCCTTTAAGTTTGAAAAACATAATAATTTGAGTCTAATAAAAGGCCTCACAATTTTTGACACAAACACTCCCAAAATCTGGTGTCACTGAGTACAAGAGCATCTAATATGAATACAAGTCTGGAAATACGGTCTATAATAGTCTAAGACCAAATACAGTATATAAGGAGATAGGGAAAGAGAGACAAGGTGTGCAAAACACGACAGCTACCTCTGAATCTCCGAAAAATCAACCGTGCGAGAGAATCAACACCCGCTATGCCCGGGAACACTTGAATCTGCACACGAAGTGCAGGGTGTAGTATGACTACAACCAACTCAGCAAGAAACGATAATAAATAAGGAACCGAAGATAATGACGAGCTACACAGTTACAGTTCATTTTCAGTAATTTCAACAGAGAGTAGGCATGCTTTCAATTCCAAAAGTTTAAGCCAAATAAGTTTTATACAGTTCAAGTTCTGGTAATCCGGATATAAAATCTTTCAAAAAATTTCACAACAATGACAGATAGCAACTAAGTGCAATAACAAATGAAAAGCAAGTACAGCCTCTCAGGACAACAATCACTCACTGGGCTCCCAACCCTCAGCACTCACATTCAATGGGTACCCGCGCTCACTGGGGGTGTACAGACTCCGGAGGGGCTCCTACAGCCCAAGCGCTATAATCTGCATGGCCAACTCATGTGCTGCACGGACAACTCACGTGCCATAGTATCAATATCTAGATCCGCACGGCCAACTCACGTGCTGCACGGACAACTCACGTGCTATAGTATCAATATCTGGATCCGCACGGCCAACTCATATGCTATAGTATCAATATCTCACAATCAGGCCCTCAGCCTCACTCAGTCATAAATCTCTCCAGTCTCTCGGGCTCTCAATAATAATGAAATTAGCCTAAACAATAATGATATGATGCATCACTAATGAACAATAGAGACTGAGATAAAATAAATAAGTAAACTGAGACTGAGTACCAAACAATAATTTAGCAGATAATTCAACATGTACACGACCTCTGTGGGTCCCAGCAGTACCAACATATAGCCTAAACATGGTTTCTAACATGCCTTACAACCAAATTTTCACAACACGTAGAGAGCATATAGCTAACTACAAGTTATTCAACTTTATAGTCTCACGGGACGGACCAAGTCACAATTCCCTCGGTGCACGCCCACACGCCCATCACCTAGCATGTGCGTCACCTCCAAAGTAATCACATGATACAAAAATCTGGGGTTTCATACCCTCGGGACTAGATTTAAAACTGTTACTTACCTCAACCCATGTAATTCTTTATTCCGCTATGCCCTTTCCATGAGAATTGGTCTCTGAAAGCCTCGTATCTAGCCACAATTAATTCGATTAAGTCAATACAAATTATTGTAATTAATTCCATAAGGAAATACTAATTTCCAATAAAATCCAAAATTAACTCAAAAATAGCCCGTGGGATCCACGTATCAGAACCCGACAAATGTTACAGAATATGAACGCCCATCCAACCACGAGTCCAGCCATACAAATTTCACCAAAATCCGACACCAACTCGACCCTCAAATCTTCAATTAAAGTCTATGAAGATTTCTACCATTTTTAACCCAATCCTTACCCATTTGAACTTAACAATCTTTCTACAACCTTATTGGTATGCATACATAATACTCTTATACCTAAGAATCATACTATTAATCGCCCATTTTTACTCCAAACCCGAAATTGAAGCATTGAAGAAAGAAATTCTTACCTCTTTGAAGCCCTAGCAAGATCCTTGTGAAATCTTCAAACCTTGAACAAGAATTGATGGATAAATGACTAAGTCTTCACTTCCTCTCTCTAAAGTGCTCTCACCTCTCTCTAAAATATCAGATGAAACCCTTCAAAATGACCCCCAATAGTGTTTTATAAGAGTGGGGTCGGGTTTATAAAACCAGAAAAATGAAGCTCCGGAACAGGTTCTGCGGTCGCATATGCGACCGCATATCGGTCGCATAATCGGTGTCCAAAACTAGCAAACATCTCTCTGTGTATACGGTCACTATGCGGCCCGCATACCTGTTCTGCGATCGCATAGTGTCCACAGAACAGTTATGCGATCGCATAGTCGACCGCAGATTTCATCCAAATTGGCCCTCTTCTGCCTCACTTCTGCGGCCATTATGCAGCCCGCAGAGTGATTATGCGGCCGCATAATGGACCGCATAAACGTATTTTTTCGCCAAAAAATTTCCTTTACTTCCTGGTGTATTGTTCAACCCAAAAAGTCCGAGCCGCGGCGAGCTTTTTTGTACTACTTGATCTATCTCAACACCACAAAACCTTAATTTCCTTAGCAAAAATTTTCCGGGTCACTACACATACGTCAACATCTGGTCAACCTTTTCAACTAAATTTCGAAACCTTGGAACTAGGTGTTCCAAATCATTCAAAAACCTCACCGGACCCGAACCAATTATCCCCGGCAAGTCACATAACAAATGTAAAGCATAAATTGAGCAGTAAATGTGAAAATATGGTTATAATACTCAAAACGACCGGCCGGGTCATTACAATATATATATATATATATATATATATATATATATATATATATATATATATGCGTATATAATTTAATATCTTTTTTATAAATTATGTGATACTTGACTTAAGATATTCGTGCAACGCACGAGCATAGAGAATAGTTATATTAAAAGCACGAATGCCCTTAGCGAAATGTCGTTCGTCTTTTTTACCCTTTAAAAGTAGAGTTTCCACTAGATAAAATAGTCATTTAATTATTTTCCCAATTTTTAGAATTTCAACTTGTAGGAACTCCTTATATTTAGGAATAAATCCAATAAGATTTTACTTTTATAAAAAAAATCCTTATTTAAATTGTATATTAAAGATTGAATTTCCACAAAGGGAAATCGAGGGTTTGGTATTCTAAATAAATCTTAAGTAACGAAGACCTTTGACATGAAATGCCTCTTTGCCATAAACCTTTTTTTCCTTTTTTTGTTCAATCTTTTAAGAATGATTGAAATATTTCTACAAAACAAATATGGTATATTTTCTTTTTATGTTTTGCTTTTGAAACCTTTTTTTCACCCAAAGACTTTAACCAAAATAAGAATCTGAAAACTTTCAAACAGAAATATATTACTTAATTAGTAAACTTTGCAAAATTTTCAACCGGAAAGTCTAAGACAATATATTACACTCGAAAGCCTACATGATTATTTTTTGATTTTTTTAACTACTCTGTATAACAATAAAACTCTTTACACATCCAATATGTTCTTTAAAGCACTATGAAGTTCCAAAGAAAATACAAGATATTTTTAAAACAGATGCAAGTATTTGGGTACACGCGTGTTGCGCCCCTTAGGGAATTATTATTAGTCTTTTTTGTCTTTAAAAAAATAATTTTACACTAGACAAAATAGTCTGTTAATTATTTTTCTAATATTTAATACTTCAAAATTTACTAAATTTTGTACATTAAATTATTTATTATTTGGACGGTTTAATACAACAAATTTGTAGAAGAAAAATAACACCAAAAATTTTGCCCAATTCTTTTTAGGCAGGAGTCCTTTTTCTCTCTCACATATTTTAGTGTTATAAAATTATAATTGTCTATTAGGTCAATTGAAGTTCATCAAAAAATAGTATGTTTTCTTGCGTAGGTTGATAGAGCACGTCCATAAGTGACATTTTTAACTCCATGTAAAAAAAAAAATATAGAGATAGAAAGGAGGATAAATAAGTAACATTAAAGGGAGGTTATAAATATATGGTTGTACAAAAATTATTGAGGGGGAACTTATAGATGAAATTTTTTATCATAGAAAACCTAAGATAAAAATCAGAAGTCCTTTAAGCCTATTCAGTATTTGTATATAAAATGATATTTTCAATATATCAATGACTAAGAACACTTTTATTTGGCGATTTTTTTTCTTACTGAGTTAGATATATAGAATTAATATTTTTTATTTTCAAAAACTTACACTTTTATTTATAATTAACACTACGGCAAACATAAAGTACAAAAGTTAGGATTTTATCATTTGTAAAAAGAATTTTTGTAGATAAAAATATAGTTATAATTAAATATTTAAATTAAAAGAAATTAGAATATAAAACAAAGCCAAATATAATATTAAGAATTAAATTGGTTCAAATGTAAACTTTAAGAAATAAGGATGAAATAGAAGAAGACAAAAATATATTCATAAAGAGATTTCAGGTGAGACACAATTTAACATATTTGTGTGTATATATATACACACACACAAAATAATGTAGAACTAATTTAACAAAATTTATCATCCATGCATATTTAGAAGATATTGAATATAATTACTATGTTAGTGTAAGAAAAATTATTTCCATCATTTAAACAAATATTATATTTTATTTCAACGTCATTATATATATATTTTTAATTGATAGATACTATACGCACGTGCAACGCACGTATACTAAAACTAGTATTATTGTAAAAGCACGAATGTTTCATGCTAAATGTTGAGTGACTAAAATATTCCTAAAATATTAATCGACTTTTATACCCTTAACTATTTATATTAATTTTGACAGAAACTTATAATGGAAGGACACAACTGAAAATAGACACGTTAGGATGAACAGTTGTAGTAGAACATGGACTTAATAGTGGAAGAAGTAGAGTTATTAATGAATAAGAAAAAGTAAATCCTAAAACTAAATATTCTAAACTTTCCTCTAGCTAATCGTGGAACAAATACGTTAGAATTGAAGGAAGTTAGTTCAATTGTATATAGTCATATATTTTCAAAGTATTAAAATAAAAATAATTAGTTTACAAAATTGAAGAAAACTTTTTAGTTTTCGTTTGAATTCCAAGACGTGAAAAACAAAGGTTCGACTAATTTTATTTTCTTAAAATATTTTGAGTTTGTTACCCGAAACTAACAACGCATTGTTATTCAAAAGAATTTTTGTATATTTTATATTGTATATTTTTACAAATCCAACGTACTAAAATAGTTTTGTCTTTGATTTTATAGTTTTAGAAATCTGATTTTGACCCACTTTTTCAAGTTCCAGACATTAATACTTTTTTTATTTTTTATTAATAAGATAGCTATATTAATAATTATAAGCTAGCATAAATGTGGATCAAAGGAACGACTATAGGATCACATTTACAACGCACGATCAAGACTAAATCACATTGGACTGAAAGAAATTGAAATTTATTGGATTAGGCTTAAATTATTTTTCACATAGATTATTTCACATTGAATAAAATCGTAATACATTAGGACTGTCTAATATTTAATATTTTGAAGTAAACTAGCTAAACATTAAATTCTTTAAACTGAAACTCTAATTCATACTAATTTCACAAAATATTGTTGAACAATTAATGGTGAATTATCCACTAACTGACTCAAACTAATTCACACAATGATTTATAAATCTGGTGGAACTTTCTCTCATAAAGTTTGAATAAGATGTATACTATCTTAATTACTTTATTAAAAAAACTTAATTTTAGGTTGATAGTTGACTGCAAACGAATGTGTGTTGGATGATCAGCCGTTGAAGATGCTGGTGTTATGACTCTTTAGTTGACTCGAAAGATCATTCAAGTTACATATAAATTACAAAGCAATGGCCAATTACGCTTTGAATTGATATATTAATTTACTAACGATGATAGTTAATTAGATACAATAATTAATTTATTATATTACTCTAACAAATGATACTATTAGAATATATATATATATATATATATATATATATATATATATATATATATATATATATATATATATATATATATATGTGTGTGTGTGTGTGTGTGTGTGTGTGTGTGTGTGTGTGTGTGTGTGTGCGCGCGCCCGCGAGCGATTAAAATTTTAATATCTTTTGTACAAATTATGTGTGTCACGTCTCAAAATCCAACTAGTCGTGATGGCACCTAACCCAACCCGTTAGGTAAGCCAACTACCAACTATCCAATTCCAATAATAATTATTAAAGCAATTTAAGTGAATAAAGGTCTTAATCTTATGCAATCCCCAAGAACTGGTAGTACAAATCATGAGCTTCTAAAAATAGAGTATACAAAGCGAAAATGAAATAAATACATAGTCTGTTTGAATAATACATAAACAGAGCTTTTATAAATCTAAGGCTACCCTGAATAAGAGGCAGCTACAACAGAAACGCAGGTACATCTTCAATTCCACTCTGCGCGTATCAACTTCCAAACGGCTCGAATCTAGTCACAAATAATTTGATTCAGCCCACAAAATTTATAGGATTTAATTCCATATCAAAATACTAATATTTCCACAAAAATTTAAAATTACGCCCCAAGAATCACCCGTGGGGCCCACGTCTCGGAATCCGACGAAACTCACAAAATCCGACAACCCATCTAATTACGAGTTCAACCATACTAATTTCACTCAAATCCGACTCTGAATCGGTGTTCAAATCTCGAAAATTCATTTTATGAAGTTTCTATAATTTTCCCTAAATTTCCACCTCAAAATCCTTATTACATGATAAAAATAATGATATATTCATGTATGTTAACCAAATCTGAGTTAGAATCACTTACCCCGATGAATTTCTTGAAAAACCCACGAAAGATCGTCTCCAACCGAGCTCCCAAGGTCCAAAAATGAAATAATAACCTAAGCCTCGGTTATATAGCCCATTCTCTGAACTCACCATGCGCGGTCCGCGAAATTCCAAGCGCGGCCGCGCCCCGGGTCCCGCAATCGCGAAAAACTGGCGCGTCCGCAAAATTCTTGGGGCTGCACTGCCAGGCTTTAGTATTTTGGCCATAACGTTCTCTACAGATATCCAAATGATGACTTCTTTATCTTTCTGTAAACTAGACACGAAGGGCTACAATTTTAATTTTTGAATCATCTCAAACATCCTTGTAGATCAAAAGATATAGGCTTCTGAAGTCGGAGTAGCGGATCTGCACAACTTCCCACCGCGGTCTGCGAAAATCTGCCGCGGTTCGTGAAATTCCAAGCACCTCAGCGCCCCAAAATGCGCGGTCCGCGTTCTTCCTTCGCCTCAGCGTCCAAAAATGTGCGGTCCGCATCCCCGAATTTGCCAGAATAATATTAGAGTGCCGAAATATCCGGACTCGCTCAAAACTCATCCCGTAACTTATCCAGAATCTTCCGGACACAAACCATATATGAATTTCAATCATAAAATACGCTACGGACCTGATCGCGCACTCAAAACACTGAAAGAGGTCGCCTTGACCCGATATTGACCATGGCCAAACTCCCAAATTTCTTAACTTTATAAATCTCTCAACCAATGATCCAAAAATACACCCAAGCCCCTCGGGACCTTCAACCAAATATACCAACACGTTCTATAACATAACACGGACCTACTCAAGGCCTCAAATCACATCAAATAATGCTAAAACCATGAATCACACCTCAATTCAAGCCTAATGAACTTTGAACTTCCAAATTCTATATCTTGTGCCGAAATACATCAAATCAATCCGGAATGACTTCAAATTTTGCACACAAGTTATAAATGACATAACGAAGCTATTCAAATTTTCAGAATCGGATTCCGACCTCGATATCAAAAAATCAACCCCCGGTCAAATCTCCCAAAAAATCAACTTTCGGCATTTCAAGCTAAATTCCACTACGTACCTCTAAATAATTTTCCGGAACACGCTTCTAAGTCCAAAATCACCATACGGAGCTATTGGAATTATCAAAACTCCATTGCGAGGTCGTTTACACATAAGTCGACATCCGGTCACTATTTTAACTTAAACTTTATACCTTGGAACTAAGTGTTCCAATTCATTCCAAAACCTCACCGGACCCGAACCAATTACCCCGACAATTCACACAATAACTATAAAGTATAATTTGAGCAGTAAATGAGGAGACTGGGCTGTAATACTCAAAACGACCGGCCGAGTCGTTACATTCTCCCCCACTTAAACATACGTTCGTCCTCGAACGTGCCAAGAGTTGTTTCCAAGCCACCAAATCACTGTTTCAGCTTACGACACACGTACTCGGGGGTGAACTCACGTCACCCTATTCCATATAAGCTTGACAACATAATACAACTGATATTATTGATTTAACTTTAGCCCATAAACCTTGGAATTTAATTTCTAACCTTTAGAATTTCTTTTAAGATACGAATCTTACATTTACCCACTGTATGAGTTTGAACAAGCTGTATCAAGTCATAACCATAACCATAACCACGGACATAATCACCTAACATATTACACAACTCGCATGCTCATAGCACCATTCCTGACCATAGTGACTCTTCCAAAACCAACCAAATATTAGTATTAAACCCCTATCGAACCAAACCTCATCCCAAACCCTTCGTACACTGTTGATAATAAAAGAAACACGCGAAATTTCATGACCACTTACCAGATCAACAAGTCACGGAGCTCTCTTGCCCCAACCAGAACCATAATCGCTTTCTGAGTCGACTTTCAATATTATACCCCCGAATATACCGAAATCAAACCTGATACTACCCATTCTAGGTCCAGTGACCTTATATTACTAAACACAATTGTTCCATAGACATGCCACACCAATATAACATCAGAGCCACAACACGTGCTATCTGTGCACCAATACGCAACAATTCAAATGTACCCAGTCATGGAAAATGACTCAAATGAGAGAACTTCCCCACCAGATTAATAAGTACCGCCACAACGAAATGCTAAAAATTCACCATACATCATAGAACCATCACCTGATTCTAACACAAGGTTCATACCTTAACATAACTCCGCTGCAATGCGTGACCTCATCCAAACGCTGGTCCATAATATATACCTCGAGCCACCCCGCTCAAAATCAATAACCACAGAGAGGCAAATGACAAAAATGCCACACAAAACTTGAAAGAACATAACCATTACGCAATCGATCATGCAATACCCAAATACTCATCACACTCAAATTCTGTTATAAAGTTCAAATAGAACCGCACCATCTGTGCACATAACCAATGAATCACAATACATTCTATTATCTGGCTAGCTCCGACCACAACTTTACAGTCCACAACCATGAAACAATCCGCTCCTGAGAACTCCGAATCTCCAAATCCATAGAACACGCGAATCACCATATTCAATTCCATCTCCACAGCCCGAATGCCTAACACCTCTCTCATACACGATCATCCCACGAGAAATACTTTAAAAGTTCTTCCGTGCCACTTGGAAAAAATTTGAATATTAGCAGTCCATCAACCATGTGAGTATCGCAATACTGTCACAACCCAAAATTTCCCACCGACGGGACCGTGATGGCGCCTAACATTTCACTTGCTAGGAAAGCCAACATTAGAGAATTTTTAAACCAATTCCTTATTTCCATTCAGTAATTAATAATAATTAACTAAGATGAAATATAATAAGTGCAGAATATCATAAAAACTGTATTCATTACTACCACCCGGATCTGGAGTCACAATTCACGAGCATTCTAGAATTTACTACAAGTAATAGTCTAAAAGAAATACAATTGTATGAATGAAAGAAATAGTAGAACAGAAAAGATAGACGGGGACTTCAAGGTCTGTGAACTCCGACAGATCTACCTTGAGTCTCCGGACAACGGACCAATAGCAAAATCTCAATCAACTCGAGTCGGTATCAAAATTTGCACAGAAAGTGCAGAGTGCAGTATCAGTACAACCGACACCATGTACTGGTAAGTGTCGAGCCTAACCTCGACGAAGTGGTGACGAGGCTAAGGCAAGGCACCTACAAATCAATCTTGTACAATTTAAAAGTGTATATACAAATAATAGAAATGAAGAACTAAACATGAAATGTCGGGAGGGGAACATACTGAGGGGAATACGACACAAAACTTACCTTGCTCCGATGGCCACTTAATTATCAATCACAGCCTTTCCTTTGGAATTCACCTCCAAACCACTCTTATCTATTCAAAAATGACTCAATAATATCAAATATTGCATGAGAAATCAATTATATTACATAAATTAATGTTTCCCAAATTTTCCTCAAAGAAGGCGAAAAATTGACCCCGGGCTCGCTTGGTCAAAACCCGAGGTTCGGACCAAAATCCTTTTACCCATTCACCCCCGAGCCCGAATATGTAATTAGTTTTGGAATCCGACCACAAATTGAGGTCTAAATCCTCAAATTTCAAAATTCCTAAATTCTACCCAAATATCCTAATTTCACCATAAAAGTTCTAGATTCTAGGTTGAAATCTTGTTATAAGATGTAAAAGATTGAAAGAAACGAGTTAGGAATGACTTACCTATGATTTGGGGAGGATTTGGTCTTTGAAAAATTGCCTCTTAAGGTTTAGGGTTTTGAAAATATGAAAAATGGATGAAAACTCCCGTCTAAGTCCCTTTTACTCAGCTGCAGGTGTCGCAATTGCGACATGAGTTTCGCAAACACGAAACTCCCAAATGTGAAGGAACACTCGCAATTGCGATGCCCTTCGCAGTCCCGCTTCTTTCATAAATGCGAGGAAAGTGTCGCATTTGCGACCACTGAATCTTCCCAAATGCGACTAAATGATCGCATTTGCGATCACTGCCCTTCCCTGACTCCCTTCGCAAATGTGAAAGAAAACTCGCAAATGCGAAAACTATTGGCCCAACTTCACTTCACATTTGCGATGAGAAGCTCGCAAATGCGAACCTCTCAGAGGTCGCAATTGCGATGCCTGATCTCGCAAATGCGAGATCAGACGCCTGTAATAATATTAGATGCCCAACAGTGTTTTCCAAGCCAAATCTCACCCCGTAGCCTTTCCGAAACTCACCCGAGCCCTCGGGGCTCCAACCAAATATGCACACAAGTCTAAGAATAACATACGAACTTGCTTGCGTGATCAAATCGCCAAAATAATACCTAGAACTACGAATTTAGTACCAAATCAAATGAAATTCTCATGAACACTTTAAAATTTCTATTTTCTCAACTGGACGTCCGAATCACGTCAAATCAACTCCGTTTCTCACCAAATTTCACAGACAAGTTTTAAATATCACAATGAACCTGTACCGGGCTCCGAAACCAAAATACGGACCCGATACTAACAATGCCAAATATCAATCAATTATTAAAAATAAATAATTTCCAAACTTTTAATTTTCATCAAAAATTCATAACTCAAGCTATGGACCTCCGAATTTGATTCCGGGCATACGCCCAGGACCCATAATTTGATACGGACCTGCCGGGACCGTAAAAGCACGGATCCGGGCCTGTTTACCAAAAATGTTGATCGAAGTCAACTAAAATCAACTTTTAAGGCAACAATTCTTATTTTCATTAGTTTTCAACATAAAAGCTTTTCGGAAACTTGCCAGGACTGCGCATGCAAATCGAGGAGGGTAAAAATGAGATTTTTAAGGCTTAAGAGCGCAGATTCGAGTTCTAAAACATAAGATGACCTTTTGGGTCATCACATTCTCCACCTCTAAAACAACCATTCGTCCTCGAACGGACATAGAAAAGTACTTGGGCTGGTGAAAAGGAGGGAATATCTACTCCGCATATCGGACTCGGACTCCCAAGTAGCTGCCTTAATAGGCTGACCTCTCCACTGCACTTGAACTGAAGGGTAACTCATTGATCTCAACTAGCGAACTTGCCGAGCTAGAATTTCCTCTGGCTCCTCCTCGTAAGTCAAATCCTTGTCCAACTGGACATAGCTAAAATTTAACACATGGGACGGATCACTATGATACTTTCAAAGCATGGACACATGGAATACCTTATGAACAACTACTAAACTAGGTGGCAACACTAGCCTGTATGCCAGCTCTCCCACTCTCTCCAGAATCTCAAAAGGTCCGATATACCTAGGGCTCAACTTGCCCTTCTTTCTGAACCTCATTACACCCTTCATGGGTTATACCCGTAGTAACACTCTCTCTCCGACCATGAATGCAACATCACGAACTCTACGGTCGGCATAACTCTTTTGCCTGGACTGAGCTGTGCGAAGTCGATCCTGTATAATCTTGACCTTGTCCAAGGCTTCCTGAAATAAATCTGTACCCAATAACCGAGCCTCCTTCGACTCAAACCACCCAACTGGTGACCTACACCGTCTACCATATAATGCATCATAGGGAGCCATCTGAATGCTCGACTAGTAACTGTTATTGTAGGCAAACTCCACTAACGGTAAAAACTGATCCCAAGAACCTCCAAAGTCAATAACACAGGCGCGGAGCATATCCTCCAAGATCTGAATAGTACACTCGGACTGTCCGTCCGTCTGAGGATGGAATGTTATGCTCAACTCAACCCACGTACCTAACTCACGCTGTACTGCCCTCCAAAAGTGCGAGGTAAACTTCATACCTCAATTAGAAATGATAGACACGGGCACACCGTGAAGACGGACGATCTCACGAATGTAAATCTCTGCCAACCACACCGAGGAATAGGTAACTGTCACAGGAATAAAATGCGCTGACTTAGTCAGCCTGTCCACAATAACCCAAACTGCATCGAACTTCCTCTGAGTCTGTGGGAGTCCAACAACAAAATCCATAGTGATACGCTCCCACTTCCACTCAGGAATATCTAACCTCTAAAGTAAACCACCAGGTCTTTGATTCTCACACTTTACCTGCTGGCAATTTAGGCACCGAGCTACATAGGCAACTATATCCTTCTTCATTCGCCTCCACCAATAATGCTGCCTCAAGTCCCGATACATCTTGGCGGCGCCCGGATGAATAGAATACTGGGAACTGTGGGACTCCTCAAGGATCAACTCACGCAGTCCATCCACATTAGGCACACAAATATGACCCTGCATTCTCAAAACTCCATCATCTCCAACAGTAACTTACTTGGCACCACCGTACCGCACTGTGTCTCTAAGGACAAGTAAATGAGGATTGTCATCCTGCCGATCTCTGATGTGCTCAAACAAAGAAGACCGAGCAACTGTACAAGCTAGAACACGGCTGGGCTCGGAAACATTTAACCTCACAAACTGGTTGGCCAAGGCCTGAACATCCAATGCAAGCTGTCTCTCACCAACTGGAATATATGCAAGGCTACCCATACTGACTAACTTTCTACTCAAAGCATCGGCCACCACATTGGCCTTCCCGGGATGATACAATATGGTGATATCATAGTCTTTCAATAGCTCCAGGCACCTCCGCTGCCTCAAATTGAGTTCCTTCTGCTTGAACAAATGCTGCAAGCTCCGATGATCAGTGAATACCTCACATGGCACGCCATAAAGATAGTGCCTCCAAATCTTCAGCGCGTGAATAATAGCTGCCAGCTCTAGATCATGAACAGGGTAATTCTTCTCGTGAACCTTCAACTGCCGCAACGCATATGCGATTACCTTGCCATCTTGCATTAATACTGCACCAAGACCAATACGAGATGCGTCACAATATACTGTATAAGATCCTGAAACTGTGGGTAACACCAATACCGGTGCCATAGTCAAAGCTGTCTTGAGCTTCTGAAAGCTCGCTTCACACTCGTCTGACCATGTGAACGGGGCACCCTTCTGGGTCAATCTGGTCAGCGGGGCTGCTATGGATGAAAACCCCTCCACAAATCGACGGTAATAGTCTGCCAAACCCATGAAACTACGGATCTCTATAGCTGATGTGGGTCTAGGCCAGTTCTGGACTGCCTCAATCTTCTTAGGATTCCCCTGAATACCCTCTGTTGATACAACATGACCCAAGAAAGCAACTGAATTCAACCAAAACTCGCATTTTGAGAACTTAGCATATAACTGGCTGTCTTTCAGAGTCTGAAGAACGATCCGAAGGTGCTGCTCATGCTCCTCTCGACTGTGGGAGTAGATCAATATATCATCAATAAACACAACCACAAAGGAATCCATGTAGGGTTTGAACACCCGGTTCATCAAATCCATGAATGATACTGGGGCATTTGTCATCCCAAATGACATTACTAGAAACTCATAACGCCCAAACCGAGTCCGAAAAGCTATCTTAGGAATATCGTATGCCCTAATCCTCAACTGATGGTAGCCAGATCTCAAATCAATCTTTGAAAACACATTGGCACCCTGAAGCTGATCAAATAAATCATCAATTCTTGATGTTGACTTTGTTCAACTGCCGATAATCTATACACATCCTCATCGATCCATCTTAGGTCTAATAAAGCCCTTATCAAGCAAATCTTGCAACTGCTCCTTCAATTCTTTCAAATCTGGCGGGGCCATGCGATATGGAGGAATGGAAATAGGCTGAGTGCCCGGAGCCAAATCAATGCAGAAATCAATATCCCTGTCAGGTGGCATCCCCGGCAGGTCTGCAGGAAACACCTCTAGAAACTCACGAACAACCGGCGCCGAATCTATGGAAGGAACCTCCGCACTAGAATCGCGAACGTAAGCCAAATAAGCTAGACACCCCTTGTCGACCACATGCCGAGCCTTCACATAAGAGATAACCCTGCTGGCAGAATGGCCAAGATTCCCTCTCCACTCTAATAGAGGCAACCCCTACAAGGCTAAGGTCACCGTCTTGGCGTGGCAATCTAATATAGCATGATAAGGTGACAGCCAATCCATACCCAGTATGACATCAAAATAAACCATGTCAAGAAGTAGAAGATATACACAAGTCTCAAGACTCCCAATGGTGACCATACACGAATGAAAAACACGATCTACAATAATAGCATCTCCCACTGGTATGGACACATACACAGGAGCACTCAAAAAATCACGGGGCACAACCAAATAGGAAGCAAAATAGGATGACACATAATAGTAAGTAGATCCAGGATCAAATAGAACTGAAGCATCTCAACTGCAAACTGAAACAGTACCTGCGATAACAACGTCAAATGACTCAGCCTCAAGTATGGATGGGAAAGCATAACACCGGGGCTGGGCCCCACCACCCTGAACTACGTCCCTGGGACGGCCTCTAACTGGCTGGTCTCCACCTCTAACGGCCAGACCTCCACCTCTAACAGTCTGGCCTCTACCTCTGGCTGACTGACCCTTACCTCTGGCTGGCTGAGTAGGTGGTGCAGAAACTGGTGCCGGAACCATGGCACGAGAACTCTGATGCTGTGAGCTACCCGTTACTCAAGGGTAAAATCTAGCAATGTGTCTCGAATCACCACAAGTATAACATAACCTCAGTTGCGGTGACTGCTGACCCTGAAACTAACTCTGTCGACCCGAATAACCACCCTGATAACTCTGGAGTGGAGGTGCACTAATAGGAGCTAGTGGTGCACTGTAGGCTAGCTGGTCGGAATAATTTATCTGAGGGCCACGACCACCTGAGGCACCATGGGATACCTGGAGCGCTGAATGAAATGGTCTAGGAGGATGGCCTCTACCAAAAGTACTCCTGCCTCTAGATGAGGTACCGCTGAACTCACCGGAATGACGTGGTCTCTTGTCTGACCCCTCACCTCCCTGAGTAAGAACCATTTCGACCCGTCTGGCGACATTATCAGCTGCCTGAAAAGAAATCTCACTCCCAGTCTCCTTAGCAATCTGCAATCTGATAGGCTGAGCAAGTCCATCAATAAACCTCCTCCCCCTATCTCTCGGTGGGAAGCAGAAGAATAGCATGACAGGCCAAATCCACAAAACGGGTCTCATACTCAGTAACAGTCATACTGCCCTACTGGAGATGCTCAAACTGAGGCGATGCTCCTCTCTCATTGTGATAGGCAGAAACTTCTCTATGAAGAGCTGAGAGAACTGGTCCCAAGTAAGAGCAGGCGACCCAGCTAGTCTGGTCAATAAGTAATCTCTCGACCACTTCTTGGCAGAACCAGTCATCTTAAATGCAGCAAAATCGACCCCATTGCTCTCCACTATACCCATGTTTCGTAGAACCTCGTGACAGCTGTCAAGATACTCTTGGGAATCCTCTGAAGAAGCACCACTGAAGTGAACAGGAAAGAGCTTGGTAAACCTGTCCAATCTCCATAAAGCCTTAGAAGATATAGTTGGCCCATCTCCGACCTGTGCCGCAATAACTGGCTGAACTAATCCGACTGGCTGAGCTTCTGGAGCTTGATACTGGGGAGCTATCTGCTCCGGAGCGGGAGTGGTGGAAGTCTGGGCTCCTCCTCCAGCCTGAGAGACTGCTGGTGCCATGGGAAATGTGCCAGTCTGGGCCACACTCTCCATAAGGCCCACCAAACGGACCAAAGCGTCCTGAAGTACTAGGGTGGCAATGAACCCCTCCGGAACCTGAGCTGGTCCGATAGGAATAGTCTGGGCTGGAACCTCTTCGTCAAGCTCTATCTGAGGCTCCACTGCTGGGGCTGCTACTCGGCCCCTAGGCTGAGCCCTGCCCCTGCCTCGGCCTCGACCTCTGCCCCGCGTAAGAGTTGCCACTGGAGGCTCTGGCTGCTGCTCAGCTGAGGAAGCGGTACGTGTTCTTGCCATCTGCGAGAGAATAAGAGTAGAAGAGTTCAAAAAGTATTGATAAAGCAAAATCGCACGACATAGAAGAATAGAAGTGAAACTTGTTCCTAAATTTCATAGCCTCTGAAAGATAAGCACAAACGTCTCCGTACCAATCCTACAGACTCTACTAAGCTTGCTCGTGAATCGTGAGACCTAGGCTTCTGATACCAACTGTCACGACCCGGAATTTCCCACCGACGGGACCATGATGGCGCCTAACATTTCACTTGCTAGGCAAGCCAACGTTAGAGAATTATTAAACCAATTCCATATTTCCATTCAGTATTTAACAATAATTAACTAAGATGAAATATAATATGCGGAATATCATAAAAACTGTATTCATTACTACCACCCGGATCTGGAATCACAATTCACGAGCATTCTAGAATTTACTACAAGTAATAGTCTGAAAGAAATACAATTGTATGAATGAAAGAAATAGTAGAACAGAAAATATAGACGGGGACTTCAAGGTCTGTGAACTCCGACAGATTTACCTTGAGTCTCCGGACAACGGATCAATAGCAAAATCTCAAGCAACCCGAGCCGGTATCAAAATCTGCATAGAAAGTGCAGAGTGCAGTATCAGTACAACCGACCCCATGTACTGGTAAATATCGAGCCTAACCTCGACGAAGTGGTGACGAGGCTAAGGCAAGGCACCTACAAATCAACATGTACAATTTCGGGAGGGGAACATACTGAGGGGAATACGAGATAAAGAACTACAATAGAATGATAACCGGACTAGTCAATATACCATGAATCAACAGTAATCGTGAAAACAGTAAAGGAAAAATGCACGGCATCACCCTTCGTGTTTTTACTCTAAATCTCGCCATAAAATTAATAGAAACAGCACGACATCACCCTTCGTGCATTAACTCTCATATCATGGCACGGCATCACCTTTCGTGCTTTTACACTCACAATATGGCACGACATCACCCTTCGTGCATTAACACTCGCAATATGACACGGCATCACCCTTCGTACATTAACACTCACAATATGGCACGACATCACCCTTCGTGCATTAACACTCTCCCTTACCATAATGCAATGCATAAATAATAACAGGGAGATAGAATAACAATTACAAACCTTACTTCAACATTTGGTTCCATAACATAAATCTCAACTTTGAAATAAAAACTCAATTATCACCAGAAAATCCGTAAACATGATAAGAACGATAAATTGAACAACACTAGTATAACACATAGCAATTAGGCATAGGAATGAGACAATATAAGAAAAACTGAGGAACATGGAAAATAGGCAAATTGGCGGCGCATAAGTACTCGTCACCTCACATATACGCCTCTCACATGAATTTTATTTAGCAATTATTCTAAGGTTCCTAATTTCCTCAAGTCAGGGTTAGACACAATACTTACCTTGCTCCGAAGGTCACTTAATTCTCAATCACAGCTTTTCTTTTAGAATTTACCTCCAAACCACTCTTATCTATTCAAAAATGACTCAATAATATCAAATATTGCTTAAGAAATCAATTATATAAAATAAATTAAATTTTCCAAAAACTTCCTCCAAGAAGTCGAAAAATCGACCCGGGCCCGCTTGGTCAAAATACGAGGTTCGGACCAAAATCCTTTTACCCATTCACCCCCAAGCCCGAATATGTAATTAGTTTTGGAATCCGACCTCAAATTGAGGTCTAAATCCTCAAATTTTGAAATTCCTAAATTCAACCCAAAAATCCTAATTTCACCATAAAAGTTCTAGATTCTAGGTTGAAATCTTGTTATAAGATGTAAAAGATTGAAAGAAAAGAGTTAGGAATGACTTACCTATGATTTGGGGAAGATTTGGTCTTTGGAAAATCGCCTCTTAAGGTTTAGGGTTTTGAAAATATGAAAAATGGATGAAACATCCCGTCTAAGTCCCTTTTACTCAGCTGCAGGTGTCGCAATTGCGACCTGAGCTTCGCAAATGTGAAGGAACACTCAGCAATTGCGATGCCCTTCACAGTCCCGCTGCCTTTGCAAATGCGAGAAAAGTGTCGCATTTGCCACCACTGAATCTTCGCAAATGCGACTAAATGATCGCATTTGCGATCACTGCCCTTCCCCGACTCCCTTTGCAAATGCGAAAGAAAACTCACAAATGCGAAAACTATTGGCCCAGCTTCTCTTCGCATTTGCGATGAGAAGCTCGCAAATGCGAACCTCTCATAGGTCGCAATTGCGATGCCTGATCTCTCAAATGCGAGATCAGAGGCCTGCAATAATATCAGATGCCTAACAGTGTTTTCCAAGCCACATCTCACTCCGTAGCCTATCCGAAACTCACCCGAGCCCTCGGGGCTCCAACCCAAACATGCACACAAGTCTAAAAATATCATACGAACTTGCTCGCGCGATCAAATCGCCAAAATAACACCTAGAACTACGAATTTAGTACCAAATCAAATGAAATTCTCAAGAACACTTCAAAATACGGACTCGATACTAACAATGCCAAATATCAATCAATTCTTAAAAATAAATAATTTCCAAACTTTTTATTTTCATCGAAAATTCATAACTCAAGCCTTGGACCTCCGAATTCCATTCCGAGCATACGCCCAGGTCCCATAATTCGATACGGACCTACCGGGACTGTCAAAGCACGGATCCAGACCCGTTAACCAAAAATATTGACCGAAGTCAACTAAAATTAACTTTTAAGGTAAAAATTTTTATTTTCATTAGTTTTCAACATAAAAGCTTTCCGATAACCTACCCGGACTGCGCACACAAATCGAGGAGGGTAAAAATGAGATTTTTAAGGCTTAAGAGCGCAGATTCGAGTTCTAAAACATAAGATGACCTTTTGGGTCATCACAAATACTAATTTATACATCCGTAAGTCGAAATATAATACGCCTTCTGAAGTCCGCCCCCTTCTCATACAACACCAAGTAGTAATAGTATCCATCTAGTTATTTGGAACCGTCCATATTATCCAACATTCGTTACCTTCTCTTCGAGACTGTACTGCCACCTCGTACATGTAAATCTAACTTCCACATAACACATAATATCTATCTTGCCATCATGTGAAAAGTACAAGAATCTTATTATAAAGTTTGAGTCACCAACAATTTACATACCTTATTAGTTAGAACCCTTTCTCTTGCTTCTTCCAGGAGGAAATCACAACACACAACACGTTTTCCACACAGGTAGAAACCATCAAGAATACTTTGGAATCCATTTGTACATAATCAAGCCACGAAGGCCATCAAACCCAAGAATATTGCCACCAAAACATCTGCAAAGTCTTACCATATCGTAATTATACAAAGGACCGATCCTACCATTACCATACTGGTCCAGAGTACTACTAGTTGTCCTATTATTTTTTTCTCCGAGTCCCTTCCGAACCTGTCTTCAGATTGATACTTCTCCTTGCTAAAACACTACGATCTTTAACCATAATTCGCCCCACGAACCCTAGCATAGAACCACAATGCCCTACTGCTCTTGAGAAACTGTATTCTTCTTAAGCACCTCCAGAAATACCATAACTGTAACACTCGCTCTGAAAATACCTTATGTGAATCTAAAACTGTTCTTCTTACCTTCCTTATACTAAAATGTACAATCCCTAGTCATACAGAACTTTCGTAGGTCCAGGCACCATCAAATGCAAATCTCAGGTTTTATCCATACATAAGTCCGGAGAAATTCTCAATTGCTATATAAAATTCTCAAACCCACTAAAATTTCTCGGAAGTCACCCACTTTGCTCAAATCTAAATTGCACCACCCAAATGGGCCAAACGACACGTGCCCCATTAGCACAACAACACTCCAAAAGAAATTTTACTTTAATACCACCGAGAAAATTCATACTCTGTGCGCACTACACCATTCTCAAATAACGACTCCCTCATCCCACGATTATACTCATAAAGCGCAACATAACCCGTATTAAGAAATTTCCTTACTCCCTTCATCCTCGATCTCAACTTCTGTAAGTCATAACTATCCTACCAGTATGCCTCAGCCCAAAACTAAAATTTAACACATAACCATGAAATCAAATTGTCAATAGAAGGCTCCCCCACTTGGCTCAAAGCCATAGATTAAAACACTCCATAATTTCACAATACCCATACCCTATTACTGTCATATTACCGTAGTCAGTGCCACAAAATTCTTCTCAAGCTCATACAACACCAACAATAAAAATACCCAAATCATCCGCTAAGCTCTCAATCATTCTCTTGACACATAAGTCGACTTTCTCAGCCAGATTCAAATTCAAATCTCCACACATACGCCTCAGTGACAGAAAAGAAACCCTCCACTCACATTACAAGGAACACACCTACGTAGATTACTCCCCAGGAGATAACCCACCTCCCTAGCCTCCAATTGGTATTTTGTTATATCTTTTCGCAGCCACAATTCCTACGCAATCACTAAATCTTTCTGAGTCCAAACTCATTAACTAGACATGAGAATTTAATTTGTCCCAAAATTTAAACACGTGAAAGATCTTTCAAAATATTCACACTCGAGACTCTACGTCACATCAAAACGAAAATCAAGCACCCAATGGCCTTTCCTTTACATTTCACAGAAACACTTCTGGTCACATTCAAATTGTCTTAACACATCCCGCAGTTACATCGTACTCATCACAAGGACATTCCACCACTCATCGAGCTACAAATTCTACTCGTAGGGACATTACCGGACATACGAGTCCAAATGTAAAAGTTCTCACAACAGAAACTACCGAGCTTAAGCTGCAGTCTAAACTTGGCCTCAAGTCCTCCAGACTGGCCCATCACCAAAATACATGGTACACATCTCGAACCTCGTCCATATAATTACAAGCCGGCGATGCACAACTGATACTGAGCGCTCATGTGCGCATACAAATACGTGGAAGGAATTCAAAGAGTTTATGTCCCAAGCTGAATCAATCTCACACGATAAGGAAAGAAAGATGGGAAATATATATCCTAAATACACTGTAGCCTCTCGAAGATAAGTATGGACATTATCATACCGATTCGCAAGACTCTACTAGACACTTGCTCATGACTTGTAGAACCTATGAACCTAGAGCTCTGATACCACCTTGTCACGACCCAAAATCCAACTAATCGTAATGTCACCTAACCCAACCTGTTAGGTAAGCCAATTACCAACTATCCAATTCCAATAAGAATTATTAAAGCAATTTAAGTAAATAAAGGTCTTAATCTTATGCAATCCCCAAGAACTGGTAGTACAAATCATGAGCTTCTAAGAATAGAGTATACAAAGCAGAAATGAAATAAATACATAGTCTATTTGAATAATACATAAACAGAGCTTTTATAAATCTAAGGCTACCCTGAACAAGAGGCAGCTACAACAGGAACGCAGGTACATCTTCAAGTCCCGCAACCATCGAGCACATCAACAACAACAGCCAATATCTGCACGTAATATGCAGAAGTGTAGTATCAGTACAACCGACCCCATGTACTGAGTAAGTAACAAACCTAGCCGTAGGTTGAAAGTAGTGACGAGCTTCCACTAAAGTCGGGTCCAAAACCAATAGTCCACAACAATCCATAACAACATAAAGCAAATAATACCAGAAGTAACTAAAGGATAAAATACTCAGCCAAATCATGATTTCAAAAATAATAGTTCTTTCTTTTAAATACATCAGTGAAAACCCAAATCGTTTGCCGAAGTTGCCAAAAATATGAATAGTTTGAAAACAATAAATTTCTCCCAAAATCTTTTCAATAATAAATAAGATGTTTCATTTTCCTTCCGGATAACTCATGTAAAACAAATGCATAACTATGCCCATCTGTCAAAATGTGTGAGAAATCATGAATGATGTGATGTTGTACAGCATGAGGAAAATACATCTCTATGCCTGTATGTCATGTGTGCATGCCAATTCGATGCAACTCAGTGATAAAATCATAAACAACCCCTCGGGCAGAACATCACTCATATACAGCCCCTCGAGCAAACCTTACAATCACTCGTGCCACTCGGGCATACCTCACAATCACTCTTGCCACTCGGGCATACCTCACAATCACTCATGCCTCCCAGTCACTCAGCACTCGGCACTCGCACTTAGTAGGTACCTGCGCTCACTGGGGGTATGTACAGACTCCGGAGGGGCTCCTTCAGCCCAAGCGCTATAATCTGCACGGACTCATGTGTTGGACGGACAACTCACGTGCTATAATAATAAAGTATGCTGCAGGCGGGTAGCCCCGATCCACACTCATCCTCACAATCAGGCCCTCGGCCTCACTCAGTCATCAATCTCTCCAGTCTCTCGGGCTCACAATGTCATGAAAAATAGCCCAAAAATGATGATATGATGTATCAATAAATAACAACAGAGACTGAGATATGATATACAATGAAATAAATATGATTGAGTATGAATTTTCAATTTAACACAATAATTCACAGCAATATGACCTCTGTAGGTCCCAATAATACTGACACATAGCCTCAACATGATTTTTAATATGATTTTCAGCTTAATTTCTTCAACACATAAAACTACATAGAAAATGCCAAGATTAATTGACTCCAAAATTTCACGAAAACAATTACGTCACAATTTCTATAGTGCACGCCCACACGCGCCGTCACCTAGCATGTGCGTCACCCCCCAAAAATTTTACATAATAGATATATTCAGGGTTCATACCCTCAGCTCCAAGATTAGAAGAGTTACTTACTTCGATCAAGCCAAATCCAATATCGAGCAAGCTAAGCAATACTCCAGCAATTCCACTCTGCACATATCAACTTCCAAACGGCTCGAATCTAGTCACAATTAATTTGATTCAGTCCACAAAATTTATAGGAATTAATTCCATAACAAAATACTAATATTTTCATAAAAATCCGAAATTATACCCCAAAATCACCTGTGGGACCCATGTCTCCAAACCAACGAAACTCTCAAAATCCGACAACCCATCCAATTACGAGTTCAACCATACTAATTTCACTCTTAGCCCGTTGGCTTTATGGTCGAGTGAGTGATTGCTCGAACTCGAAATAAGATTAGCCTTTAGTCTTAGTAGTCGAGTGCTAAACTCACCATGTGCGGTCCACGAAATTCCAAGCGCCCCGGGTCCCGCGGTCGCAAAAAACTGGCGCGTCCGCGAAATTCTTGGGGCTGCACTTTCAGGCTTTAGTATTTTGGTCATAACTTTCTTTACAGATGTCCAAATGATAACTTCTTTACCTTTCTGGAAATTAAACACGAAGGGCTACAACTTTCGTTTTTGAATCATCTCAAAATTCCTGGTATATCAAAAGATATAGGCTTCCAAAATCGGACCAGCGGATCTGCAAAACTTCCAACCGCGGTCCGCGAAATTTTGCCGCGGTCCGCCAAAATCTGCCGCTGTCTGCGAAATTCCATGCGCCTCAGCGCCCCAAAATGCACGGTCCGCATTCCTCCTTCACCTCATCGTCCAAAAATGCGCGGTCCGCGTCCCCGAAAATGCCAGAATAATATTAGAGTGCCGAAATGCCCGAACTCGCTCAAAACTTATCCCGAAACTTATCCGGAACCTCCCGGACACAAACCATATATGAATTTCAATCATAAAACACGCTACGGACCTGATCGCGCACTCAAAATACTGAAAGAGATCGCCTTGACCCGATATTGACCATGGCCAAACTCCCAAATTTTTTAACTTTATAAATCTCTCAACCAATGATCCAAAAATATACCCAAGCCCCTCGGGACCTTCAACCAAATATACCAACACGTTCTATAACATAACACGGACCTACTCAAGGCTTCAAATCACATCAAATAATGCTAAAACCACGAATCACACTTTAATTCAAGCCTAATGAACTTTGAACTTCCAAATTCTATATCTTGTGCCGAAATACATCAAATCAATCCGGAATGACTTCAAATTTTGCACACAAGTCATAAATGACATAACGAAACTATTCAAATTTCTAGAATCAGATTCCGACCCCGATATCAAAAAGTCGACCCCCGGTCAAACTTCCCAAAAATTCAACTTTCGGCATTTCAAGCCAAATTCTAATACGTACCTCCAAATAATTTTTCGGACACGCTCCTAAGTCCAAAATCACCATACAGAGCTATTGAAATTATCAAAACTCCATTCCGAGGTCGTTTACACATAAGTCGACATCCGATCACTATTTTAACTTAAGCTTTTAACCTTGGAACTATGTGTTCCAATTCATTCCAAAATCTCACCGGACCCGAACTAATTACCCCGATAATTCACACAATAACTGTAAAGTATAATTTGAGCAGTAAATGAGGAGACGAGGTTGTAATACTCAAAACGATCGGCCGAGTCGTTACAATGTGATACTTGACTTAAAATATTCGTGCAACGCACGAGCATAGAGACTAGTTATTATAAAAGCACAAATGTTAAAATTCTAAATGTTGATTGACAAAAATATACCTAAAATATTAACAGACTTTTATACCCCTATAAAGCTAAATTATTTCTTCCAAAAAATAATCCGTATTGGATAAAATTGTAATATTAATCTCTACCTAATTTGATTTCAACTAAACGTGTCTACTCAAACTTCGGTCGGTCAGCTATCAATTTGAAATTCTTCCCAGTTCAAACTAAGTTTTATATAAGACTTCTATCAGAAAACATCAATACTCTTAGGTTAACTATATTTAATTCAATCAAGGATTAAGCTTCAATAAAATTGGTATGCTCAAATATTATGAGCCTCCAAGTTGCAGTATAAACACGTGTGCTCCCATTCTCTTTCAAGTATAACTTGCAATTTGGAATTTTTCTTGATTTACAAGTTTGCATTAATTTGGACAACTAAACATGGTTCAATCAATTTTATATATTTACAGCTCCCTGGAATTAATAGGCTTTGCCGATTTTCTTTATTAATTGGTGATGCTTCTTGTTTTTCACGGTTGAACTAATGATATTTAAATTTTAATTCAATAACTTACTTTTCACATTGTCTTTCTTTTGTTACGGATGGCAAATCTATGTCATAAATCTGATGAGAAGATTTTAAATATCACCACGAAGTTCTAAACATCAATAACACATCATTTAAAATTTGTTGAAGGATTGCTGCTACAACTCTTGGTTTAACATTTTAACTGTACAGATAGCGGTGTTATGTATTGACTTTTGTTCTTACGGGTTTGACGATTCAACCAGGTTACTTTTCGTTATGCTCATTGTGACGGCTTGGGATAGGGAAAAGATGAAGAATGGATCATATCTATGTCTTAGTCGATGCATATATATTTCTATTTTCTAATAATCAAACTGTTTTTTTTGTTGTTTGTATCTTTTATTAGTATTCTTTCATGCCTAAATCATTACCACGAGATATGAGAGGAAGATGAGATCTCTATAGTTGAGCAATAGACTTTTCGAATAAGCTTTGTGATGGAGGGAGGTTGTAGCAACCACTTTGGGATGGTGCTATTTACGAAACAAATTTAATTTACTACTTACAACATTAAGAAGATATTAATTAAAAAAAATATTCAGAATAATTTAGTAGCGGAAATAGGCTCATGCGATGAGGTCCAAAGTGTAATATTTTTATTTTTGAAAATACTCTTCATAATGTTTTATTTTAAAAATGAAATACAGTGTCAAAATATCAACATAAGGTGATATAACCCTTCTTGAATAATAAACACGTTAAAACAACTTCCTAACAAAATTATACTTTTATTCGACATCACTGCAAGTTTGTATTGTACATAAATTTCAAACTATCGGGTATAAAAAGGAAAACTAATTTTCTCCTTTGTACATATTTATAAGACAAAGTATAAATTCAGCATATTACAAGACTTGAGTTATTAACACACCCTAAAACAGCAAAATAAGTTACCAAATTCAAGTTTTAAGATTTTTGGTCTTAAGATCCAACAAGCCTCCAAATAACATACATAAGTGTGACATATATATCATGTACATATCCCAAAACTATACAAAATCATGGTGAATATGCAAATGTGATCTCCATAAGTGCTCCCAAAAAGACTACTTCATAAGGCCGTCTTCAAATTTCATCTCGTACATTACCTACGATAGAAAATAACTACCGCTAAGCAGAAAGCTTAGTGGCGTATAAACTTTGGGCTTGGAGCCATTAAATTTTCCAATTCCCCTTTTCAGTCATAGGTAGCTCAAATTTAACATAATTTAAAATAAGTGAACAAATATATCAAAAGTGTCAAATATCAAACCTTGAAGTATTTCCAAATATCAATAACAATGTTTATGATTCAAGAGTTGAGAAAGCATATACTATCAATCCAAGAGAGTCTGTCAAATATCTATTTTTTGCCCAATATGTACGTCATGCCATCACACTAAGCAAAATCAGATATCAAGATGGACCGAATTCCCAAATCAAGTATGGTCAAAACCCAATAGTCAAGAGAATCAAGAACCATATTAAAAATGGCTTCCTAGTTCGTACTTAACACGGACAAGTTCCATAATTTAAGACAAACTACAAATTCAAAGTCAAGATGAAAAAAGATCAAAATCAAGAGGCATGCCAAGATGAGTGACAAAGTCACTGTCACAAGAAGGACAAGTCCGAACAAGAATGCAAAATGATCAAGCAAATCTGTACGAGTGAGCGATTTAGCGAATATCTTACAATACTTGATATAACACAAATATAACGATATAAATTAAAGAAAATAAATAAATAAAATCTTAAGTTATTTCAAACCATTCCAGCAAGTAAAAATATTACAAAGTTTATACACAAAACTTAGTGTTTTACCACAAAATAGTTTGACCTTAACTTGAGGACGTTCGAATCGTCTACGCCATAGATAAACCAAATCCGTCCACTTCCTCAAATACTTTCCCTTAGATTTTACAAGGGTATATATACCTTAAATATATAATCAAATAACTATATAAGTTCAGTGATTTAACATGTCAAACTAAACATGATATTGGTGAAAATTACCCAAAATGTTTGAAACAAAAATTCTAGATAGTATCACTGTCTCGTGTTGGGACTCAGATTTGAAGATACAAAAGGACAAACTAGACTGTGTGGTCTACTTTATAGTTGTAGATATGTGTCTTAGCGTTTCAGAACATCTTGAATCACCCCCATATCAATTTTGTACAAAATGTTATGCTAAAATGACTAACATTAGTACATGGAGGGTTTGTAAAACAGAAAATCTGGAAAACACCTGCCCTGTAATTCATCACCTATTTTAGAGTAAATAAAATACAAACCAGGTTTTGGTTCCTTCATAAGAGTTATATATCTATAAAATATCTTTCCAAAAAGTCTTGGATCACTTAAAACGGAGCTCTATATACAAAGATATGAAGAAAACACTAATAGATATCTAGTGTAAAAATGGGTTTAGTAACTTACCACAAAAGAGAGGAGCAACTTGAGCTTCACCAAGAATGAGTTTTGCTGGTTGGTTTAGTAGAAATTTATGATAGTTTTCATGTAGTTTTTTAGGTAATAAGAAGGAGAGAGGGTAGGGGGTTTCTTTGTCTTGAAAGAATAAAATATGAGAGGAGTTTATGAAAAAGCAAGTCAATCAAAGTAATCTTTAAGAACTTTGGATAAATATGAATTGAAAGTTGCTGCCTAACTACTAAATATCTTTAGATAAATACAAAAGGGTGGCAGCCCAAAACCTTAGATATCTTATGTATTTAAAAATAATTCATCAAAATAATATTAAGTATTACACATAGCAACACCATGGAACTTCTTTGTCAATATTAATACAACCTAAAGTAAGGAATTTTCATATATTGTAAATTTTATGTTTATGAAGTACGAAGTAAAATATCTCCTCATTATAAAGATGCTCAATCAAGAATGTAAATATTAGTAAATATTTGGGGTATTACAACTCTCTCTCCCTTAAACAAATTTCGTCCCGAAATTTACCTTGTACTAGTCCCGAAATAAATGCGGATATTGAACTCGCATATCCTCTTCTCGCTCCCAAGTAGCTTTTTTGCCAGAATGATTTTTCCAAAGAACTTTCACTAAGGGGATGCTCTTGTTTCTAAGCTCTTTTAACTCACGCTCTATGATTTGGACTGGTTCTTCTCCATATGTCAAATCAGGATTGACCTCAATAGATTCAATAGGAAGAACATGAGATTGCGATGACCCAAAAGTTCATCTTATATTTTAGAACTCGAATCTACACTCTTAAGCCTTAAAAATCTTATTTTATCCTTCTCGATTTGCGTGCGCAGTCCGGGCAGGTTTCCGGAAAGCTTTTATGTTGAAAATTAATGAAAATAAGAATTTATGCCTTAAAAAGTTAATTTTTATTTGACTTCGATCAACATTTTTGGTAAACGGGTCCGGATCCATATTTTGACGGTCCCGGTGGGTCCGTATCGAATTATGGGACATGGGCGTAAGCCCGAAATCGAATTTGGAGGTCCCTAGCTTGAGTTATGAATTTTTTATGAAAATTAAAAGTCTAGAAATTATTTATTTTTAAGAATTGATTGATGTTTGGCATTGTTAGTACCGGGTCCGTATTTTAGTTTCAGAGCCCGGTATAGGTTCATTATGATATTTAAGACTTGTCTGTGAAATTTGGTGAGTAACGAAGTTGATTTGGCGTGATTCAGACGTCCAATTGAGAAGATAGGAATTTTAAAGTGTTCTTGAGAATTTCATTTAATTTGGTGCTAAATTTGTAGTTCTAGGTGTTATTTTGGAGATTTGATCGCGCGAGCAAGTTCGTATGATATTTTTAGACTTGTGTGCATGTTTGTTTTGGAGCCCCGAGGGCTCGGGTGAGTTACGGGTAGGCCACAGGATGTTTTGGACTTTGAAAATCTGGTATTTTGCTGCACCAAGTGTTCTGGGGGCGTTACCCTTCGCGAACACGACCAGCTCCTCGCGAACGCGTAGTGTTAGGCACACCTGGGGAAGAGTCGATCGTTCCTTCATCGCGAACACGAGCAATGTCTCGCAAACGTGAAGGCCGGGGGGGAGGGGTAGCCTACGTGAATGCGAACATGGTCTCGCTAACGCGAAGGCTTGGCAACCTATACTCTTCGCGAACGTGACAGTGCTCTCGCGAACGCGATGAACACTGTCGCCCAGCACTTAACAAAATCCAAACACGGGATTTAGTCAAAAATTCATTTTTCTCATAAACCAAACGGTGTGAGGCGATTTTTCAAGAGCCATTTCTTCCCCAAAGTGTCTGTAAGTGATTCTAAATCTTTTGTTTTTTAAATTACCCATTATATTTCTTGAATTATCAACCTAAAATCTAGAGTTTTCATGGTAGAATTAGGGGTTAGGGTAGAAAACTAGGAATTTCGGAAATTTAGACCTCAATTTGAGGTCGGATTCCAAAACTAATTACATATTTGGGCTAGGGGTTGAATGGGTAAATGGATTTTGGTCCGAACCTCGGGTATTGACCAAGCGGGTCCAGGTTCGATTTTTTGACTTTTTGGAGGAAAATTTAATTTATGCAATATAATTGATTTCTTTAGCAATATTTGATATTATTGAGTCAGTTTTGAATAGATACGAGTGGTTTGGAGGTGAATTCCAAAGGAAAAGTTGTGATTGAGAATAAAGTGGCCTTTAGAGCGAGGTAAGTGTTGTGTCTAACCCTGACTTGAGAGAATTAGGAACCTTAGATTATTTGCTAAGTGAAATTAATGTGAACGGCGTATATGTGAGGTGACGAGTACTTATGCGCTGCCAATTTACCTGTATTCCATGTTTCTTCCGTTTTCTTATATTGCCTCTTTCCTATGCCTAATTGCTACATGTTTATACTAGTGTTGTTAAATTGATCGTCATTATCATGGTTACGGATTTTCTGTTGGTAATCGAGTATTCATTTAAAAGTCGAGATTTTTATTGTGGAACCAAATGTTGAAGTAAGGTTTGTACTTGTTATTATATCTCCCTGTTGTTATTTATGCATTGCATTATGGTAAGGGAGAGTGTTAATGCACGAAGGGTGATGCCGTGCCATATTGTGAGTGTTAATGCACGAAGGGTGATGCCGTGCCATATTGTGAGGGTTAATGCACGAAGGGTGATGCCGTGCCATATTGTGAGTGTAAAAGCTCGAAGGGTGATGCCGTGCCATGATTTGAGAGTTAATGCACAAAGGGTGATGCCGTGCCATTTCTATTAATTTTATGGTGAGATTGAGAGTAAAAGCACGAAGGATGATGCCTTGCCTTTTTCCTTTACTGTATTCACTATTCCTGTTAATTCATGGTATATTGACTGTTCCGGTGATCATTCTGTTGTAGTTCTTTATCTTGTATTCCCCTCAGTATGTTCCCCTCCCGACATTTCCTGTTTAGTTTTTCATTTCTATTATTTGTATATACACTATTAAATTGTACATGTTGATTTGTAGGTGCCTTGCCTTAGCCTCGTCACTACTTCGTCGAGGTTAGGCTTGACACTTACCAGTACATGGGGTCGGTTGTACTAATACTGCACTCTGCACTTTCTGTGCAAATTTTGATACCGGCTCGGGTTGATCGAGATTTTGCTATTGGTCCGCTGTCCGAATAGTCAAGGTAGATCTGTCGGCGTTCACAGACCTTGAAGTCCCCATCTATCTTTTATGTTCTACTGTTTCTTTCATTCAGACAGTTGTATTTCTTTCAGACTATTACTTGTAGTAAATTCTAAAATGCTCGTGAATTGTGACTTCAGATCCGGGTGGTAGTAATTAATACAGATTTATGATATTTCGCACTTATTATAATTCATCTTAGTTAATTATTGTTAATTACTGAATGAGAATAAGGAATTGGTATAATGATTCTCTAATGTTGGCTTGCCTAGCAAGTGAAATATTAGGCGCCATCACGGTCCCGTCGGTGGGAAATTTTGGGTTGTGACAATTGGTATCAGAGCACTAGGTTGCCTAGGTCTCACGATTCACGAGCAAGCTTAGTAGAGTCTGGAGGATCAGTATGAAGACGTCTGTGCTTATCTTCCAGAGGCTATGAAGTTTAGGAACAAGTTTCACTTCTATTCTTCTCTGTCGTCCGATTTTGCTTTCTCAATGCTGATTGAACTCTTCTACTCTTATTCTCTCGCAGATGGCGAGAACACATACCGCTTCTGTCACGACCCGAAATTTCCCACCGACAGGACCGTGATGGCGCCTAACATTTCACTTGCCAGGCAAGCCAACATTAGAGAATCATTAAACCAATTCCTTATTTCCATTCAGTAAATAATAATAATTAACTAAAATAAAATATAATAAGTGTGGAATATCATAAAATTATATTAATTACTACTACCCGGATCTGGAGTCACAATTCACGAGCATTCTAGAATTTACTACAAGTAATAGTATGAAAGAAATACAACTGTCTGAATGAAAGAAAACAGTAGGACATAAAAGATAGACGGGGACTTCAAGGTGTGTGAACACCGATAGATCTACCTTGAGTCTCCGGACAGCGGACCAGTAGCAAATCTCGATCAACCTGAGCCGATATCAAAATCTACACAGAAAGTGCAGAGTGCAGCATCAGTACAACCGACCCCATGTACTGGTAAGTATCGAGCCTAACCTCGACGAAGTTGTAACGAGGCTAAGGCAAGGCACCTACAAATCAACCTGTACAATTTAACAGTGTATATGCAAATAACAGAAATGAAGAACCAAACAGGAAATGTCGGGAGGGGAAACATACTGAGGGGAATACAAGATAAAGAACTACAACAGAATGATCACCAGAGCAGTCAATATACCATGAATCAACAGGAATAGTAAATACAGTAAGGAAAAATGCACGGTATCACCCTTCGTGCTTTTACTCTCATATCATGGCACGGTATCACCCTTCGTGCATTAACACTCACAATATGATGCGGCATCACCCTTCGTGCATTAACACTCACAATATGGCACGACATCAACCTTCGTGCATTAATACTCACAATATGGCATGGCATCACCCTTCATGCATTAACACTCACAATATGGCACGACATCATCCTTCGTGCATTAACACTCTCCCTTACCATAATACAATGCATAAATAACAACAGGGAGATAGAATAACAAGTACAAACCTTACTTCTCCATAATATCATCCTCAACTTTGAAATAAAAACTCAGTTATCCCCAGAAAAATCCGTAAACATGATAAAAACGATAATTTGAACAATACTATTATAACACGCAACAATTTGGCATAGGAATGAGACAATATCAGAAAAACAGAGAAACATGAAAAAATAGGTAAATTGGCGGCACATAGGTACTCGTCACCTCACATATACGCCGCTCACATGAATTTCACTTAGCAAATAATCTAAAGTTCCTAATTCCCTCAAGTCAGGGTTAGACACAACACTGACCTCGCTCCGAAGGCCACTTAATTCTCAATCACAACTTTTCTTTTGGAATTCACCTCCAAACCACTCGTATCTATTAAAAAATGACTCAATAATATCAAATATTGTTAAAGGAATCAATTATAATGCATAAATTAAATTTTCCAATTTTTCCTCCAAAAAGTCAAAAAATTGACCCCGGGCCTGCTTGGTCAAAACCCGAGGTTTAGACCAAAATCTTTTTACCCATTCAGCCCCGAGCCCGAATATGTAATTAGTTTTGGAATCCGACCTCAAATTGTGGTCTAAATCCCCAAATTCCCGAAATCCCTATTTTCTACCCTAACCCCTAATTCTACAATGAAAACTCTAGATTTTTGGTTGAAAATTCAAGAAATGTAATGGGTAATTGAAAGAAACGAGTTAAGGAACACTTACCAACAATTTGGGGAAGGAATGACTCTTGAAAAATCGCCACTCACCGTTTGGATTTTGAGAAAAATGAGTTTTTTGGCAAAAATCCCGTTTTAGATTCTGTTAAGTGCGGGGCGACAGTGTTCATCGCGTTCGCGAGAGCACTGTCGCGTTCGCGAAGTGTATGGGCTGCCAAGCCTTCGCGTTCGCGAGGCAGTGCTCGCATTCGTGAGGCAGTGCTCGTGTAGGCTACCCTTCCCTGGTCTTCGCGTTCGCGTGATATTGCTCGCGTTCGCGATGAAGAATAGGCCGACTACCCCTCCCCAGTGCCTAACGCTACTCGTTCGCGATGGGCTTGTCGCGTTCGCGAAGGGTAACGCCCCCATCGCATCGCGTTCGCGACCAAGCCTTCACGTTCGCAAAGATTAAATCCTCAGCTGCCCAGTTTACTCTTCACGTTCGCGAGAGTACCTTCATAAACGCGAAGAAGGACATGCCAGAACACAGATTCTGCAGAAAAACCAGATTTCCAAAGTCCAAAACATCTCGTGGCCTATCCGAAACTCACCCGAGCCCTCGGGGCTCGAAACTAAACATGCACAGAAGTCTAAAAATATCATACGAACTTGCTCGCACAATCAAATTGCCAAAATAACACCTAAAACTCTAAATTTAGCACCAATTCAAATGAAATTCTCAAGAACACTTTAAAACTTCTAATTTCTCAACTGGACGTCCGAATCACGTCAAATCAACTCCATTTCTCACCAAATTTCACAGACATGTCTTAAATATCATAATGAACCTGTACCGGGCTCCGGTACTAAAATATGGACCCGATACTAACAATGCCAAATATCAATCAATTCTTAAAAACAAATAATTTCCAAACTTTTAATTTTCATCAAAAATTCATAACTTAAGCTAGGGACCTCCAAATTCGATTTCGGGCATACGCCCAGGTCCCATAATTCGATACGGACCTACCGAGACTGTCAAAGCATGGATCCGGGCACGTTTACCAAAAATGTTGACCAAAGTCAGCTCAAATCAACTTTAAAGGCAAAAATTCTTATTTTCATTGGTTTTCAACATAAAAGCCTTCCGGAAACCTGCCCAGACTGCGCACGCAAATTGAGGAGGGTAAAAATGAGATTTTTAAGGCTTAAGAGCGCAGATTCGAGTTCTAAAATATAAGATAACCTTTTGGGTCATCACATTCTCTACCTCTAAAACAACCGTTTGCCCTCGAACGGACATAGAAAAATACCTGGGTTGGTGAAAAGGTGGGGATATCTACTCCGCATATCGAACTCGGACTCCCAAGTAGCTGACTCAATAGGCTGACCTCTCCACTGCACTCGAATTCAAGGGTAACTCTTTGACCTCAACTGACGAACCTGCCGGTCTAGAATGGCCACCGGCTCCTCCTCGTAAGTCAAATCCTTGTCCAACTGGACAAAGCTAAAATCTAACATGTGGGACGGGTCACCATAATATTTTCGGAGCATAGACACATGGAATATCGGATGAACTGAGGATAACCCTGGAGGCAATGCAAGTCTATAAGCTACCTCCCCCACTCTCTCGAGGATCTCAAATGGCCCGATATACCTAGGGCTCAACTTGCCCTTCTCCCCAAATCTCATAACACCCTTCATGGGCGATACCCGAAGCAATATTCTTTATCCAACCATGAATGCAATATCACAAACTTTACTGTCAGCATAACTCTTTTGCCTGAACTGAGCTGTACGAAGTCGATCCTGTATAATCTTGACCTTGTCCAAGGCCTCATGTACTAAATCTGTGCCCAATAACCGAGCCTCCCCTGGCTCGAACCACCCAACTGGCGACCTACACCGTCTACCATATAATGCCTCATAGGGAGCCATCTGAATGCTCGACTAGTAGCTGTTATTGTAGGCAAATTCCACTAACGGCAAAAACTGATCCCAAGAACTTCCAAAGTCAATAACATAGGCGCAGAGCATATCCTCGAAGCTCTGAATAGTACGCTCGGACTGCCCATCCATCTGAGGATGAAATGCCGTGCTCAACTCAACCTACGTACCCAACTCACGCTAAACTGCCCTCCAAAGTTGCGAGGTAAGCTGCGTACCTCGATCAAAAATGATAGACATGGGCACACCGTGAAGACGGATGATCTCACGAATATAAATCTCTGCCAACCGCTCTGAGGTATAGGTAACTGCCACAGGAATGAAATGCGCTGACTTAGTCAGCCTGTCCACAATGACCCAAACTGCATCGAACTTCCTCTGAGTCCGTGGGAGTCCAACAACAGAATCCATAGTGATACGCTCCCACTTTCACTCAGGAATATCTAACCTCTAAAGTAAACCACCAGGTCTCTGATGCTCACACTTTACTTGCTGGCAATTTAGGCACCGAGCTACATAGGAAACTATGTCCTTCTTCATTCGCCTCCACCAATAATGCTACCTCAAGTCCTGATACATCTTGGTAGCACTCGGATGAATAGAATACCGGGAACTGTGGGACTCCTCAAGGATCAACTCACGAAGTCCATCCATATTAGGCACACGACCCTGTATCCTCAAAACTCCGTCATCTACAACAGTAACCTACTTTGCACCACCGTGACGAACTGTATCTCTAAGGACAAGTAAATGAGGATCGTCATCCTGCTGATCTCTGATGCGCTCAAATAAAGAAGACCGAGCAACTGTACAAGCTAAAACACGACTGGGCTGATAAATATCTAACCTTACGAACTGGTTGGCCAAGGCCTGAACATCCAATGCAAGCGGTCTACACCACATTGGCCTTCCCGGAATGATACAATATGGTGATATCATAGTCTTTCAATAGCTCCATCCACCTCCTCTGCCTCAAATTGAGTTCCTTCTGCTTGAACAAATACTGCAAGCTCCGATGATCAGTGAATACCTCACATGGCATGCCGTAAAGATAGTGCCTCCAAATCTTCAGCGCATGAACAATGGCTGCCAGCTCTAGATCATGAACATGGTAATTCTTCTCGTAAACCTTCAGCTACCGTGAAGCATATGCAATAACCTTGCCACCCTGCATCAATACCGCACCCAGACCAATATGAGATGCGTCACATTATACTGTATAAGATCCTGAACCTGTGGGTAACGCCAATACCGGTGCCATAGTCAAAGCTGTGTTGTGCTTCTGAAAGCTCGCTTCACACTCATCTGACCACCTAAACGGGGAATCCTTCTAGGTCAATCTAGTCAACGGGGCTGCTATGGATGAAAACCTCTCCACAAATCGATGGTAATAGCCCGTCAAACCCAGGAAACTACTGATCTCTATAGCTGACGTGAGTCTAGGACAATTCTGGACTGCCTCAATCTTCTTAGGATCCACCAAAACTTGCATTTTGAGAACTTAGCATATAACTGGCTGTCTTTCAAAGTTTGAAAAACAATCCGAAGATGCTGCTCATGCTCATCTCGACTGTGGGAGTAGATCAAGATATCATCAATAAACACAACCACAAAGGAATCCAAGTAGGGTTTGAACACCCGGTTCATCAAATCCATGAATGCTGCTGGGGCATTTGTCAGCCCAAATGACATCACTAGAAACTCATAATGCTCATAACTAGTCCGAAAAGCTGTCTTAGGGACATCAGATGCCCTAATCCTCAACTGATGGTAGCCAGATCTCAAATCAATCTTTGAAAACACCTTGGAACCCTGAAGCTGATCAAATAAATCATCAATTCTCGGAAATGGATATTTATTCTTGATGGTGACTTTGTTCAACTGCCGATAATATATACACATCCTCATTGATCCATCTTTCTTCTTCACAAACAACAGAGGTGCACCCCAGGGCGAGACACTAGGTCTAATAAAGCCCTTATCAAGCAAATTTTGCAACTGCTCCTTCAATTCTTTCAACTCTGGCGGGGCCATGCGATATGGCGGAATGGAAATAGGCTGAGTGCCCAGAGCCAAGTCAATGCAGAAATCAATATCCCTGTCAGGTGGCATCCCCGACAGGTCTACCGGAAACACCTCTGGAAACTCACGAACAACTGATACTGAATCCATGGAAGGAACCTCCGCACTAGAATCGCGGACATAAGCCAAATAATCTAGACACCCCTTCTCGACCATATGCCGAGCCTTCACATAAGAGATAACCCTGCTGGAAGAATGGCCAAGATTCCCTCTCCACTCTAATCGAGGCAACCCCTGCAAGGCAAAGGTCACCGTCTTAGCGTGACAATATAATATAGCATGATAAGGTGACAGCCAATCCATACCCAGTATGACATCAAAATCAACCATGTCGAGAAGTAAAAGATCTACACGAGTCTCAAGACTCCCAATTATGACCACACACGAATGATAAACACGATCTACAACAATAGCATCTCCCACTGGTGTGGACACATACATAGGATCACTCAAAGAATCACGAGGCACAACCAAATAGGAAGAGAAATAGGATGAAACATAGGAGTAAGTAGATCCCGGATCAAATAGAACTGAAGCATCTTTATTGCAAACTGAAATAGTACATGTGATAACAGCGTCAGATGACTCAGCCTCAGGCCTGGCTGGGAAAGCATAACACCGAGGCTTGGCCCCACCAACCTGAACTACGCCCCTTAGACGGCCTCTAGCTGGTTGGTCTCCACCTCTAACGGCCTGACCTCTACCTATAACTGTCTGGCCCCTACCTCTGGCTTCCTGACCCCTACCTCTGGCTGGTTGAGCAGGTGGTGCAGCAACTGGTGCCAGAACCATGGCACGAGAACTCTGATGCTATGAGCTGCCTGTTTCCCGAGGGCAAAATATGGCAATGTGTCTCGGATCACCACAAGTATAACATAACCTCGGCTGCTGTGACTGCTGACCCTGAAACTGACCCTGTCGACCTGAATAACCACCCTGATAACTCTGGAGTGGAGGTGCACTAATAGGGGCTGGTGGTGCACTGTAGGCTAGCTGGTCGGAATATTGCATCTGAGGGCCACGACCACCTGAGACACCGTGGGATGCCTGGAGCGCTAAATGAAATGACCTGGGAGGATGGAGTCTACTGAAAGTACTACGGCCTCTAGATGAGGCACTGCTGAACTCACTGGAATGACGAGGCCTCTTGTCAGACCCCTGACCTCCCTGAGTAAGAACCATCTCAACTTGTCTGGCGACATTAGCAGCCGCCTGAAATGAAATCTTACTCCCAGTCTCCTTAGCCATATGTAATTTGATAGGCTGAGCAAGTCCATCAATAAACCTCCTCACCCTCTCTCTTTCGGTGGGAAGTAGAAGAATGGCATGACAGGCCAAATTGGTCTCATACTGAGTAACAGTCATATTGCCCTGCTGGAGACGCTCAAACTGACGGCGACGCTCCTCTCTCGATGTGATAGGCAGAAACTTCTCTATGAAGAGCTGAGAGAACTGGTCCCAAGTAAGAGCAGGCGACCCAGCTGATCTGGTCAACAAGTAATCTTTCCACCATTTCTTGGCGGAACCAGTCATCTGAAATGCAGAAAAATTGACCTCATTGGTCTCCACTATACCCATGTTCCGTAGAACCTCGTGACAGCTGTCAAGATACTCCTGGGGATCCTCTGAAGGAGCACCACTGAAATGAACAAGAAAGAGCATGGTAAACCTGTCCAATCTCCATAAAGACTCAGAAGACATAGCTGGCCCATCTCCGACCTGTACCGCAATAACCGTCTGACCTAATCCGACTGGCTGAGCTGCTGGAGAGTGATACTGGGGAGCGAGAGTGGTAGGAGTATGGGCTCCTCCTCAAGTCTGAGAGACTGCTGGTGCCATGGGAAATGCGCCAGTTTGGGCCACACTCTCCATAAAGCCCACCAAACGGACCAAAGCGTCCTGAAGTACTGGGGTGGCAATAAACCCCTTCGGAACCTGAGCTGGTCTGGCAGGAACAGTCTGGGCTGGAGCCTCCTTGTCAAGCTCTATTTGAGGCTCCACTACTGGGGCTGCTGCTCGCGCTGTAGGATGAGCCCTGCCCCTGCCTCGGCCTCTAACACGGCCTCGACCTCAAACTCTGCCCCGCGTAGGAGCTGCCACTAGAGGCTCTGGCTGCTGCTCAGCTGAGGAAGCAGTACATGTTCTCGCCATCTGCGAGAGAATAAGAGTAGAAGAGTTCAATCAGCATTGAGAAAGCAAAATCGCACGACAGAGAAGAAAAGAAGTGAAACTTATTCCTAAACTTCATAGCCTTTGGAAGATAAGTACAGACGTCTCCGAACCGATCCTCCAGACTCTACTAAGCTTGCTCGTGAGTCATGAGACCTAGGCAACCTAGTGCACTGATACCAACTGTCACGACCCGAAATTTTCCACCGACGAGACCGTGATGGCGCCTAACATTTCACTTGCCAGGCAAGCCAGCGTTAGACAATCATTAAACTAATTCCTTATTTCTATTCAGTAAATAACAATAATTAACTAAAATAAAATATAATAAGTGCGGAATATCATAAAACTATATTAATTACTACCACCCGGATCACGAGTCACAATTCACGAGCATTCTAGAATTTACTACAAGTAATAGTATGAAAGAAATACAACTCTCTGAATGAAAGAAAACAGAAGGACATAAAAGATAGACGAGGACTTCAAGGTCTGTGAACGCCGACAGATCTACCTTGAGTCTCGGGATAGTGGACCAGTAGCAAATCTCAGTCAACCTGAGCCGGTATCAAAATCTGCACAGAAAGTGCAGAGTGCAACATCAGTACAACCGGCCCCATGTACTGGTAAGTGTCGAGCCTACAAATCAACCTATACAATTTAACAGTGTATGTGCAAATAACAGAAATAAAGAACCAAACAGGAAATGTCGGGAGGGGAAACATACTGAGGGGAATACAAGATAAAGAACTACAACAGAATGATCACCGGAACAGTCAATATACCATGAATCAACAGGAATAGTGAATACAGTAAGGAAAAATGAACGACATCACCCTTCGTACTTTTACTCTCAATCTCACCATAAAATTAATAGAAACGGCACGGCATCAGCCTTCGTGCTTTTACTCTCATATCATGGCACGACATCATCGTTCGTGCATTAACACTCATAATATGGCACGACATCACCCTTTGTACATTAACACTCACAATATGGCACGACATCACCCTTCGTGCATTAATACTCACAATATGGCACGGCATCACCCTTCGTGCATTAACACTCACAATATGGCACGACATCACCCTTCGTGCATTAACACTCTCCCTTACCATAATGTAATGCATAAATAACAACAAGGAGATAGAATAATAAGTACAAACCTTACTTCAACATTTGGATCCATAATATCAGCCTCAACTTTGAAATAAAAACTCAGTTATCCCAGAAAAATCCGTAAACATGATAAGAACAATAATTTGAACAATACTAGTATAACACGTAGCAATTTGGCATAGAAATGAGACAATATCAGAAAAATAGAGAAACATGGAAAAACAGGTAAATTGGCAGTGCATAGGTACTCATCACCTCACATATACGCCGCTCACATGAATTTCACTTAGCAAATAATCTAAGGTTCCTAATTCCCTCAAGCCAGGGTTAGACACAACACTTACCTCACTCTGAAGGCCACTTAATTCTCAATCACAGCTTTTCCTTTGGAATTCACCTCCAGACCACTCGTATCTATTCAAAAATGACTCAATAATATCAAATATTGCTAAAGGAGTCAATTATATTGCATAAATTAAATTTTCCATTTTTCCTCCAAAAAGTCGAAAAATCGACCCCGGGCCCGCTTGGTCAAAACCCGAGGTCCGGACCAAAATCTTTTTACCCATTCACCCCCGAGCCCGAATATGTAATTAGTTTTGGAATCCGACCTTAAATTGAGGTCTAAATCCCCAAATTTCCGAAATCCCTATTTTCTACCCTAACCCATAATTCTACCATGAAAACTCTAGATTTTAGGTTGAAAATTCAAGAAATGTAATGGGTAATTGAAAGAAAATGGTTTAGAATCACTTACCATCAATTTGAGGAAGGAATGACTCTTCAAAAATTGACCCTCACCGTTTGGATTTTGAGAAAAATGAGTTTTTTGGCAAAAATCCCGTTTTGGATTCTGTTAAGTGCTGGGCGACAGTGTTCATCGCGTTCGCGATAGCACTGTCACGTTCGCAAAGTGTATGGGCTACCAAACCTTCGTGTTCGCGAGGCAGTGCTCGCGTTCGCGTAGGCTACCCTTCCCTGGTCTTCGCGTTCGCGAGACATTTCTTGCGTTCGCGATGAAGAAAAGGCGGACTCCCCCTCCCCAGTGCCTAACGCTACGCGTTCGCGACGGGCTTGTCACGTTCGCCAAGGGTAATGCTCCCATCGCTTCGCGTTCGTGACTAAGCCTTCACGTTCGCGAAGAAGAAATTGTCAGTTGCCCAGTTTACTCTTCGCGTTCGCGAGAGTAACTTCGCGAACGCGAAGAAGGACATGCCAGAACACAGATTCTGCAGAAAAACCAGATTTCCAAAGTCTAAAACATCCCGTGGCCTATCCAAAACTCATCCGAGCCCTCGGGGCTCCAAACCAAACATGCACACAAGTCTAAAAACATCATACGAACTTGCTCGCGCGATCAAATCGCCAAAATAACACCTAGAACTCTAAATTTAGCACCAATTCAAATGAAATTATCAAGAACACTTTAAAACTTCTAATTTCTCAACTGGACGTCCGAATCACGACAAGTCAACTCCATTTCTCACCAAATTTCACAGACATGTCTTAAATATCATAATGAACCTGTACTGGGCTCTGGAACTAAAATACAGACCCGATACTAACAATGCCAAATATCAATCAATTCTTAAAAATAAATAATTTCCAATCTTTTAATTTTTATCAAAAATTCATAACTCAAGCTAGAGACCTCCAAATTCGATTCCAGGCATACGCCCAGGTCCCATAATTCGATAGGGACCTACAGGGACCGTCAAAGCATGGATCCGGGCCTGTTAACCAAAAATATTAACCGAAGTCAACTAAAATCAACTTTTAAGGCAAAAAGTTTTATTTTTATTAGTTTTCAACATAAAAGCTTTCCAGAAACCTGCCTAGACTACGCACGCAAATCGAGGAGGAATTTTTTTTAGATTTTTAAGGCTTAAGAGTGCAGAATCGAGTTCTAAAATATAAGATGACCTTTTTGGTCATCAAATCTATCTCAGTAGCCAGAGCTTCCAGTGGCAGCTCCTATGCAGGGCAGAGGTCGAGGCCGAGGTAGGGGCAGGGCTCAGCCTAGAGCCTGAGCAGCAGCCCCAGCAGTGGAGCCTCAGATAGAGCTTGACAAAGAGGTTTCAGCCCAGACTGTTCCTGCCGGACCAACTCAGGTTCTAGAGGGGTTCATTGCTACCCTAGTACTTCAGGACGCTTTGGTCCGTTTGGTGGGCCTTATGGAGAGTGTGGCCCAGACTGTCGCATTTCCCATGGCACCAACTGTCTCTCAGGCTGGAGGAGGAGCCCAGACTCCCACCACTCCCGCTCTGGAGCAGATAGCTCCCCAGTATCAGGCTCCAGCAGCTCAACCAGTCGGATTAGTTCAGCCGGTTATTGTGGCACAGGTCGTAGATGGGCCAGCTATGTCTTCTGAGGCATTATGGAGATTGGACAGATTTACCAAGCTCTTTCCTATTCACTTCAGTGGTGCTCCTTTAGAGGACCCCGGGAATATCTTGACAACTGTCACGAGGTCCTAAAAAACATGGGTATAGTGGAGACCAATGGGGTCGATTTTGCTGCATTTCAGATGACTGGTTCCGCCAAGAAATGGCGGAGAGATTACTTATTGACCAAACCAGTTGGGTCGTCTGCTCTTACTTGGGACCAGTTCTCTCAGCTCTTCATAGAGAAGTTTCTGCCTATCACATTGAGAGAGGAGCGTTGCCGTCAGTTTGAGCGTCTCCAGCAGGGCAGTATTACTGTTACTCTGTATGAGACCCGTTTTGTGGATTTGGCCCGTCATGCTATTCTTCTGCTTCCCACCGAGAGAGAGAGGGTGAGGAGGTTTATTGATGGACTTGCTCAGCCTATCAGATTGCAGATGGCTAAGGAGACTAGGAGTGAGATTTCTTTTCAGGCGGCTGCTAATGTCGCCAGACGAGTCGAGATGGTTCTTACTCAGGGAGTTCAGGGGTCTGACAAGAGGCCTCGTCATTCCGGTGAGTTCAGCGATGCCTCATCTATAGGCAGGAGTACTTTTGGTAGAGGCCATTCTCCTAGGCCGTTTCATTCAGCGCTCTAGGCATCCCACGGTGCCTCAGGTGGTCGTGGCCCTCAGATGCATTATTCCAATCAGCTAGCCTACAGTGCCCCACCACCTCATATTAGTACACCTCCACTGTAGAGTTATCAGGGTGGTTATTCAGGTCGATAGGGTCAGTTTCAGGGTCAACAGTCATAAAAACCGTGGTTATGTTATACTTGTGGTGATCCGAGGCACATTGCTAGATTTTTCCCTCGGGCAACGGGCAGCTCGCAACATCAGAGTTCTCGTGCCATAGTTTCTGCACTAGTTGCTGCACCACCTGCTCAGCCAGCCAGAGGCAGGGGTCAGCCAGCCAGAGGTAGAGGCCAGACTGTTAGAGGTGGAGGTCAGGCCGTTAGAGATGGAGACCAGCCAGTTAGAGGCCTTCCCAGGGACGTAGTTCAGGGTGGTGGGGCCCAACTCCGGTGTTATGCTTTTCCAGCTAGGCCTGAGGCTGAATCATCTGACGCTGTTATCACAAGTACTATTTCAGTTTGCAGTAGAGATGCTTCAGTTCTGTTTGATTTGGGATCTACGTACTCCTATGTGTCATCCTATTTTGCTTCCTATTTGGTTGTGCCCCGTGATTCTTTGAGTGCTCCCGTGTATGTGTCCACACCAGTGGAAGATGCTATTATTGTAGATCGTGTTTATCATTCGTGTGTGGTCACCATTGGGAGTCTTGAGACTCGTGTATATCTTCTACTTCTCGACATGGTTGATTTTGATGTCATACTGGGTATGGATTGGCTGTCACCTTATCATGCCATATTAGATTGTCACGCTAAGACGTTGACCTTAGCCTTGTAGGGGTTGCCTCAATTAGAGTGTTGAGAGAATCTTGGCCATTCTGCGAGCATGGTTATCTCTTATGTGAAGGCTCGGCATATGGTCGAGAAGGGGTGTCTAGCTTATTTGGATTATGTCCGCGATTCTAGTGTGGAGGTTTCTTCCATGGATTTAGTGCCAGTTGTTAGTGAGTTTCCAAAGGTGTTTCCTGCAGACTTGCCGGGGATGACACCCGACAGGGATATTGATTTCTGCATTGATTTGGCTCTAGGCACTCAGCCCATTTCCATTCCTCCATACCACATGGCCCCACCAGAGTTGAAAGAATTGAAAGAGCAGTTGCAAGATTTGCTTGATAAGGGTTTCATTAGACCTAGTGTCTCGCCCTGGGGTGCACATGTGTTGTTTGTGAAGAATAAAGATGGATCGATGAGGATGTGTATAGATTATTGGCAGTTGAACAAAGTTACTATAAAAAAAAGTATCCATTGCCGAGAATTGATGATTTATTTGATCAGCTTCAGGGTGCCTAGGTGTTTTTGAAGATTGATTTAAGATCTGGCTACCATCAGTTGAGGATTAGGGCATCCGATGTCCCTAAGACAACTTTTCGGACTCGGTACAGGCATTTTGAGTTTCTAGTGATGTCATTTGGGCTTACAAATGCCCCAGCAGCATTCATGGATTTGATGAACCGGGTGTTCAAACCCTACTTGGATTCCTTTGTGGTTTTTTTTATTGATGATATCTTGATCTACTCCCACAGTCGAGAGGAGCATGAGCAGCACCTCGCGAGTTTTGGTTGAGTTCAGTTGCTTTCTTAGGTCACGTTGTATCAGTAGAGGGTATTCAGATGGATCCTAAGAAGATTGAGGCAGTTCAGAACTGTCCTAGGCCCACCTCACCTATAGAGATCCGTAGTTTCCTGGGTTTGGCAGGCTATTACCGTTGATTTGTAGAGGGTTTTTCATCTATAGCATCCCCGTTGACCAGATTGACCCAGAAGGATTCCCCGTTCAGGTGGTCAGACGATTGTGAAGCGAGTTTTCAGAAGCTCAAGACAGCTTTGACTACGGTACCGGTATTGGTGTTACTCACAGGTTCAGGACCTTATATAGTATATTGTGATGCCTCCCATATTAGTTTGGGTACGGTATTGATGTAGGGTGGCAAGGTTATTGCATATGCTTCGCGGCAGTTGAAGGTTCACGAGAATAAGTACCCTGTTTATGATCTAGAGTTGGCAGCCATTGTTCACGCACTGAAGATTTGGAGGCACTATCTTTACGGTGTGCCATGTGAGGTATTCACGGATCATCAGAGCGTGCAGTATTTGTTCAAGCAGAAGGAACTCAATTTGAGACAGAGAAGGTGGTTAGAGCTATTGAAAGACTATGATATCACTATATTGTATCATCCGGGAAGGCCAATGTGGTGGCCGATGCTTTGAGTAGAAAATCAGTCAGTATGGGTAGCCTTGCATATATTCCAGTTGATGAGAGACCGCTTACATTAGATGTTCAGGCCTTGGCTAACCAGTTCGTGAGGTTGGATGTTTCTGAGCCCAGCCGTGTTCTAGCTTGTACAGTTTCTCGGTCTTCTTTGTTTGAGCGCATCAGAGATCGGCAGGATGACGATCCTCATTTACTTGTCCTTAGAGACACAGTGCGGCACGGTGGTTCCAAGCAGGTTTAGTGTTGGAGATGACGGAGTTTTGATGATGCAGGGTCGTATTTGTGTGCCTAATATTGATGGAATTCGTGAGTTGATTCTTGAGGAGGCCCATAGTTCCTGGTATTCTATTCATTCGGGCGCTGCCAAGATGTATCAGGACTTGCGGCAGCATTATTGGTGGAGGAGGATGAAGAAAGACATAGTTGCGTATGTAGCTCGGTGCCTAAATTGTTAGCAAGTAAAGTACTAGCATCAGATACCTGGTGGTTTGCTTCAGAAGATAGAGATTCCTGAGTGGAAGTGGGAGCGTATCACTATGGATTTTGTTCTTGGACTTCCACAGACTCAGAGGAAGTTCGATGCAGTTTGGGTCATTGTGGACAGGTTGACTAAGTCAGCGCATTTCATTCCTGTGGCAGTTGCCTATTTCTCGGAGCGGTTGTCAGAGATTTACATTCGTGAGATCGTCCGTCTTCACGGGGTGCCCGTGTCTATCATTTCTGATCAAGGTACACAGTTCACCTCGCACTTATGAAGGACTGTATAACGTGAGTTGGGTACGCGGGTTGAGTTGAGCACAACATTCCATCCTCAGACGGACGGGCAGTCCCAGTGCACTATTCAGATCTTGGAGGATATGCTCCGCGCATGTGTTATAGACTTCAGAGGATCGTGGGATCAGTTCTTGCCCCTTGCAGAGTTCGCCTACAACAACAGCTACCAGTCGAGCATTCAGATGGCTCACTATGAGGCATTATATGGTAGGCGGTGCCGGTCGCTAGTTGGGTGGTTCGAGCCGGGAGAGGCTCAGTTGTTGGGCACAAACTTAGTACAGGATGCCTTGGATAAGGTCAAGATTATTTAAGATCGACTTCGCACAGCTCAGTCCAGGCAGAAGAGTTATGCCAACCGTAGAGTTCGTGATGTTGCATTCATGGTCGGAGAGAGAGTGTTACTTCGGGTATCACCCATGAAGGGTGTAATGAGGTTCGACAAGAAGGGCAAGTTGAGCCCTAGGTATATCGGACCTTTTGAGATTTTGGAGAGAGTGGGAGAGCTGGCTTACAAGCTTGCATTGCCACCTAGTTTAGCAGCTGTTTATCCGGTATTCCACATGTCCATGCTTCGAAAGTATCACAACGATTCGTCCCATGTGTTAAATTTTAGCTCTGTCCAGTTGGACAAGGATTTGACTTACGAGGAGGATCCGGTGGCTATTTTAGCCCGGCAAGTTCGCCAGTTGAGATTAAAGAGTTACCCTTCAGTTTGAGTGCAGTGGAGAGGTCACCCTTTTGAGGCAGCTACTTGGGAGTCCGAGTCCGATATGCAGAGTAGATATCCCCACCTTTTCACCAGCCCAGGTACTTTTCTATGTTCGTTCGAGGACGAACGATTGTTTTAGAGGTAGGGAATATGATGACCCAAAATGTCATCCTATATTTTAGGACTCGAATCTTCGCTATTAAGCCTTAAAAATCTAATGTTTACCCTTCTCGATTTGCGTGCGCAGTACGGACAGGTTTCCGGAAAGCCTTTATGTTGAAAATTGATGAAAATAAGAATTTATGACTTAAAAAGTTGATTTTTATTTGACTTGGTTCAACATTTTTGGTAAACGAGCCCGAATCCGTGTTTTGATGGTCTCGGTGGGTCCGTATCGAATTATAGGACCTTGGCGTACGCCCGGAATCGAATTCGGAGGTCCCTAACTTGAGTTATGAATTTTTGATGAAAATTAAAAGTTTGGAAATTATTTATTTTTAAGAATTGATTGATGTTTGGCATTGTTAGTACCGGGTCTGTATTTTGGTTCTGGAGCCCGGTACAGGTTCATTATGATATTTAAGATTTGTACGTGAAATTTGGTGAGAAACGGAGTTGATTTGACATGATTCGGACGTCCCTTTGAGAAGATAGGAATTTTAAAGTGTTCTTGAGAATTTCATTTGATTTGGTCTAAATTTGTAGTTCTAGGTGTTATTTTGGCGATTTGATCGCGCGAGCAAGTTCGTATGATGTTTTTAGACTTGTGTGCATGTTTGGTTTGGAGCCTCGAGGGATCGGGTGAGTTTCGGGTAGGCCACGTGATGTTTTGGCCTTTGAAAATCTGGTATTTTGCTGCAGCAGGTGTTCTGGCAGGTCCTTCTTCGTGTTCGCGAAGGTACTCTCGCGAACGCGAAGAGTAAACTGGGCAGCTGAAGTTTTCTTCTTCGCGAACGCGATGCGATGGGGGCGTTACCCTTCGCGAACGCGACCAGCTCCTCGCGAATGTGTAGTGTTAGGCACACCTGGGGAAGAGTCGATCATTCCATCATCGCGAACGCGAAGGCCGGGGGAGGGGGGGTAGCCTATGCGAATGCAAACACGGTCTCGTGAACGCGAAGGCTTGGCAGCCTATACTCTTCGCGAACGCGATGAACACTGTCGCCCATCATTTAACAGAATCCAAACACGGGATTTAGCCAAAAATTCATTTTTCTCCTAAACCAAACGGTGTGAGGCGATTTTTCAAGAGCCATTTCTTCCCCAAAGTGTTGGTAAGTGATTCTAAATCATTTGTTTTCAATTACCCATTACATTTCTTGAATTATCAACCTAAAATCTAGAGTTTTCATGGTAGAATTAGGGGTTAGGGTAGAAAACTAGGGATTTCGGAAATTTGGGAATTTAGACCGCAATTTGAGATCGGATTCCAAAACTAATTACATATTCGGGCTCGGGGGTGAATGGGTAAATAGATTTTGGTCCGAACCTCGGGTTTTGACCAAGCGGGCCCGGGGTTGATTTTTTAACTTTTTGGAGAAAAATTTGGAAAATTTAATTTATGCAATATAATTGATTTCTTTAGTAATATTTGATATTATTGAGTCAGTTTTGAATAGATACGAGTGGTTTGGAGGTGAATTCCAAAGAAAAAGCTGTGATTGAGAATAAAGTGGCCTTCAGAGCAAGGTAAGTATTGTGTCTATCCCTGACTTGAGGGAATTAGGAACCTTAGATTATTTGCTAAGTGAAATTCATGTGAGCGGTGTATATGTGAGGTGACGAGTACTTATGCGCCGCCAATTTACCTGTATTCCATGTTTCTTCTATTTTCTTATATTGTCTCTTTCCTATGCCTAATTGCTACATATTTATACTAGTGTTGTTAAATTGATCGTCATTATCATGGTTACGGATTTTCTGGTGGTAATCGAGTATTCATTTAAAAGTTGAGATTTATATTATGGAACCAAATGTTGAAGTAAGGTTTGTACTTGTTATTCTATCTCCCTGTTGTTATTTATGCATTGCATTATGGTAAGGGAGAGTGTTAATGCGCGAAGGGTGATGCCGTGCCATATTGTGAGTGTTAATGCACGAAGGGTGATGCCATGCCATATTGTGAGTGTTAATGCACGAAGGGTGATGCCGTGCCATATTGTGAGTGTAAAAGCACGAAGAGTGATGTCGTGCCATGATATGAGAGTTAATGCATGAAGGGTGATGCCATGCCGTTTCTATTAAGTTTATGGTGAGATTGAGAGTAAAAGCATGAAGGATGATGCCATGCATTTTTCCTTTACTGTATTCACTATTCCTGTTGATTCATGGTATATTGACTACTACGGTGATCATTCTGTTGTAGTTCTTTATCTTGTATTCCCCTCAATATGTTCCCCTCCCGACATTTCCTGTTTAGTTCTTCATTTCTGTTATTTGTATATACACTGTTAAATTGTACAGGTTGATTTGTAGGTGCCCTGCCTTAGCCTCGTCACTACTTCATCGAGTTTAGGCTCAATACTTACCAGTACATGGGGTCGGTTGTACTGATACTGCACTCTGCACTTTCTGTACAGATTTTGATACCGGCTCAAGTTGATCGAGATTTTGCTATTGGTCCGCTGTCCGGAGACGTAAGGTAGATCTATCGGCATTCATAGACCTTGAAGTCCCCGTCTATCATTTCTGTTCTACTGTTTCTTTCATTCAGACAGTTGTATTTCTTTCAGACTATTACTTGTAGTAAATTCTAGAATGCTCGTGAATTGTGACTCCAGATCCGGGTGGGAGTAATTAATACAATTTTATGATATTCCGCACTTATTATATTTCATCTTAGTTAATTATTGTTAATTACTGAATGTGAATAAGGAATTGGTTTAATGATTCTCTAACGTTAGCTTGCCTAGCAAGTGAAATGTTAGGTGCCATCACAGTCCCATCGGTGGAAAATTTCGGGTCGTGACAGAGATAGATCTGAGCGGTATCTTCTAAGCATAGAAACATGGAAGACATTATGGATCTTGTCTTACTCTGGTGGAAGAGATAGTTTATAAGAAACTTGGCCAACTCTCTCAAGCACTTCATAAGGTCCAATAAATCGAGGACTAAGTTTACCTTTTTGGCCAAATCTCATAATCTTCTTCCATGGAGAAACTTTTAAAAGTACCTTATCACCCGCTTTATACTCAATTTCACACTTCTTAAGATTATCATAAGACTTTTGTCTGTCTGAGGTAATTTTTAAGCGGTCCTTGATGATGTTTACCTTATCTTCAGTTTGTTGCACAATCTTAGGACCCACCAATTTTCTTTCACCAACCTCGTTCTAACAAAGAGGCGTTCTGCATTTTCTCCCATATAAAGCTTCATAAGGAGGCATGCTATACTTGATTGGTAGATATTATTGTAAGCAAATTCTATCAGGGCTAAGTGTTTGTCCCAACTACCCTCAAACTCAATAATGCAGGCTCGAAGCATATCCTCCAAGATTTGTATTACCCTCTGAGACTGGTCGTCTGTTTGTGGATGGAATGCAGTACTAAAATTCAACCTGGAACCCAAAGCTTCTTGCAAGCTAGACCAAAATCTGTATGTAAACCTTGGATATCTGTCAGACACAATAGAAACAGGGATTCCATGCAGCCTCACAATCTCATTAATGTATAATTCTGCCAAACGTTCTAGTGAGTAGTCCATTCTGATTGCCAAGAAATGAGAACTCTTAGTTAGTCTATCTACAATGACCCAAATTGCATCATGATTCCTTTGAGTGCGTGGAAGTCCAAAAACAAAGTCCATCGTTATCCTTTCCCATTTCCACTCAGGTATTGACAAGGGTTGCAGTAGACCAACTGGGACTTGATGTTCAGCTTTTATTTGGTGACATACCAAGCATTTAGAAATGAACTCTGCAATGTCTTTCTTCATACCACTCCACCAGTAGTGCTCCTTGATGGTCTGGTACATTTTAGTACCTCCAGGATGCATTGCATAAGGTGAACTATGTGCTTCAATCAAGATATGCTTCCTCAATTCATCATCATTAGGAACACACAACCTATTCTTATAAAATAAGGTACCATCTTTCTTCAATGTAAAATCTGATTCTCTTCCATTTTGGACTTTTTCAACCCGTTTCACAAGCTTCTCATCTAACTTCTGCGCTTCTTAGACCTGCTCAAGTAAGACTAACTTGACTTGAAAATTAGCAATGATAGAACCATTAGAATTAAATGAAAGATAAGCATTCATGGCTCTTAATTCAAGAAGCAAAGGCAAATGACTTAAAGTTAAACTTGCAAGGGAATTGCGACTCAACACATCTGCAACCACATTGGCTTTACCAGGATGATAATCAATCGTGCAATCATAATCTTTGAGAGGAATAAGCAATTACTTTCCCTTCTTGCATCAAAACACAACCCAAGCCACGGTGAGATGTATCATTGTATATCACATAATCTTTCCCTTCATCTGGCAAAGAAAGTATTGGAGCTTGTGTCAACAAGTATTTGAGATTTTCAAAGCTCTCTTGACACTTGTCATCCCATACAAATTTGTCGTCTTTCCCCAAAAGTTTGGTCAAAGGAGAAGCTATAATAGAAAAGCCCTTTACGAACCTCCTATAGTATCCTGCTAAACTGTCATGACCCAAAATCTCACCTGTCGTGATGGCGCCTATATCGATACTAGGAAAGCTGACAATCTCAATAAACCACCATACCTTTTAAGTTTGAAAACATAATAATTAAATTCAACAGAAAATCACTCACAAATACAAATATAAATACTCCCAAAACCCGGTGTCACTGAGTACATGAGCATCTAATATGAATACAAAGTCTGAGTAACAAATTACCGTCTAAAAGTATAGAACAGTACAATAACTGAAAGAAAGAGAGCCACGGTGATCGGACTCCAGGCAGCTACCTTGATAGTCTCCAACTGATAGCACTCTGAGATCTAACAGTCGCCGTGTCTGAAAGCACCTAGATCTGCACACGACGTGCAGAATGTAGTATGAGTACAACCAACTCAATAAGTAACAAGACTAACCTCTGGGCTGAAAGTGGTGACGAGCTCCGCAGGCACAGTCCAGTATAAATAATGGTACAGAAATATAGGCATGCTTTCAAGTTCAACAGTTAAACTCAGTACAAGTGAAGTAGATCAATACTGCATGATATGAGGAATATGTCATCTCAGTGGAAAGACCTCATGTAATACTGGTCACAAATCATTGGTCACTCGGTACTGTTTATGGCCAATCCAACCTAGGGATATTCCATCCCGTATGTATATACACATCGACTGACAATTAGTCACTCAGTACCGTATAAGGCCAATCCAGCCCTGGGGTAATTTATTCCCGAAATGTAAATGATACAGAAAAGATCCATGTCTAGGGAAAATCCATCCCTCAATATAAATGCTTCGGGCAAGATCTATGCCCAGGGAAGATCCATCCATCAATATAAATACTTCGGGAAAGATCCATGCCCAGGGAAGATCCATCCCTCTCTATATATATGGCAAGATCCATGCCCAGGGAAGATCCATCCCAGATATATGTATATCAACTACGCTCACTAGGGATGTGTACAGACTCCGGAGGGGCTCCTTCAGCCCAAGCGCTATATAAAGCTGATATGGCCTACTGCGGCAGGCAGTGCCGATCCATATAATAATAATATATATAAAGCCAATATGGCCTTTTGCGGCGCGCAACTCGATCCCATAAATATCTTCACAATGGATGAATATGACTAAGTGTGAAATGTACATTTTTAAAACAATTAATTTAAAAGCAACACGATCCCATGGGTCCCAAAATATTTGCACTAGCCTAAACATGATCTTTAATAAGAGCCTCAGCTCAATTTCTCTAACACATCGAAAATGTTCAGATAATAACATGATTCTTTAAATTTTACAACTTCAGAGAATTTATTTGAGTCACAATTCCAATGGTGCACATCCACACGCTCGTCAACTATCGTGTGCGTCACCTCCAAACAATTTATATAACACCAATTCGGGGATTCATACCCTCAGAACCAAGTTTAAAAGTGTTACTTACCTCAAAACCGCGTAATTTCTTACTTCGCTATGCCCTTGCCTCGTGAATTAGTCCCCAAACATCTAATCTAGCCACAAGCAGTACAGTACAATCAATATAGGCTAAAGGAATCAATTCCACAAGAAAATATAAAATTATAGCCAAAAATCCGAAGTCAGCTCAAACCTTGCCCCTGGGCCCACATCTCAAAATCCGACAAAAGTCACAAAACCCAAAATCCCATTCACTCACAAGTCTAACCATACCAATTTTTCTCAAATCCGATAACAAAATCCCATTCAAAACCTCAAAATTCTAGTCCAAGAACTCTTCCTCATTTCCCCCAAATTTTTATCTCAAAACACTAATTAAATGGTGAAAACAATGATATATTCGTGTATATTGACCAAATCCGCGTTAGAATTACTTACCCCGATGTTTTTCCTTGAAAATCCCTCAAAAATCGCCTCTCCCCAAGTTCCAATTTGTCAAAAATGGAAAATGGGACGAAGCCCCCGTTTTATAATTTAAAGTTTCTATCCAGGTGCTGCCCTCGATTTCCCGACCTCGATTTCCTAACCTCGATTTCCTAACCTCGATTTTTTTTCCAGCAGAAATTTCTAGCAGAAAAATTCTAGCAGATGTTTAAGTCCAAATTTTGATCAGTTAACCATCCGAAACTCACCCGAGGCTCTCGGGACCTCACACAAATACACCAAAAAGTACTAAAGCATCATACAAACTTAGTTAAAACCTCAAATCCCATAAAACAACGCTAAAACCATGAATCATACTCTAATTCAAGCTTAAGGAACTTAAGAATTTTCAACTTCTACATTCGATGCCGAAACCAATCAAATCAATTCCGATTGACCTAAAATTTTGTACACAAGTCATAAATGACATAACAGATCTATGAAAATTTTCAGAACTGGATTCCGATCCGATATCAAAAAGTCAACTCACCGGTCAAACTTCCCAAAAATTTAACTTTCGCCATTTCAAGCCAAATTCCACTACGGACTTCTAAAAAACTTTTCTGGACATGCTCCTAAGTCCAAAATCACCATACGGAGCTATTGGAATCATCAAAACTCTATTCCGGGGTCGGTTACACATAAGTCGACATCCAATCACTATTTTAACTTAAGCTTTAAACCTTGGAACTAAGTGTTCCAATTCATTCCAAAACCTCACCTGACCCAAACCAATTACCCCGGCAAGTCATATAACAACTGTAAAGCACAAATTGAGCAGTAAATGGGGGAAACAGGGTGGTAATACTCAAAATGACCGGTCGGGTTATTACATAAACCCAAGAAACTTCTGATCTCAGTTGGAGTATTAGGAGGTTTCCAATCAACAATAGCTTGAATCTTACTAAGATCAACCTTCACACCTTCAGCTGATACAATAAGCCCCAAAAAATGCCACTTCACTCAGCTAAAATTCACATTTGGAATGTTTCGCGTAGAGTTGCCTCTCTTTCAGAATTTGCATGACAATCCGGAGATGATTATTATGATCTTCTCTATTCTTGGAATAGAATTAAATGTCATCAATAAAGACCATCACAAATTGATCAAGGTAAGGCTTGAATACACGGTTCATTAGATCCATAAATGCAGCAGGAGCATTTGTCAAACCAACCGACATTACCAAAAATTCATAATGGCCATACCTGGTCCTAAAAGCAGTTTTAGCAATATCTTGCTCCCTCACGCGCAATTGATAATATCCAGACCTCAAGTCAATTTTTGAGAACAAGCTGGCACCCTTCAGTTGGTCAAAGAAGTCATCGATTCTAGGCAGTGGGTATTTGTTATTGATTGTTACCTTGTTCAGTTGTCGGTAATCAATGCAAAGCCTAAGAGTGCCATCTTTCTTTTTCACAAATAAAACAGGAGCTCCCCAAGGCGAAATACTAGGATGGATAAAACCTTTCTCAAGAAGTTCTTGCAATTGAGCCTTCAACTCTTTTAATTCAGCTGGAGCCATTCTATAAGGAGTGATAGAAGTAGTTCCTGGGACAAGCTTTATAGGAAATTCAATCTCCCTTTCTGGAGGCCACCAAGGAAGATCATCAGGAAACACATCAGGAAAGTCGCACACGGTTGGTATGTCCTTAAGACTTGGACTCCCCAATAATGTATCGACTATATGAGCAAGATAGGCATCACAACCTTGACAAATCATTTTCCTTGCCAAGACCGCAAAAATAATATTAGATGCCAATGATCTTTCTCCTTGAACTACTATGTGTGAGTATGCAGGAGTTCTAAAAGTCACTTGCTTTAACCTACAATCAACCAATGCATGGTGCCTATGGAGCCAATCCATACCAACAATAACATCATAGTCTTGGAAGGGCATTTCAAGCAAGTCTGCAGGGAAGCCCAGATTTTAAATCATGAATGGACAATCTCGGTAAATCCTATTAACAATAGCCTGATGACCTAATAGACTCATGACCGACACATCAAAGTCAAGTCTCACAGATTTAACAGTATCAGGAAATGCAAGAGATGAGCAAACATAAGAGTGCGAAGATCCAGGATCAAATAATGTAACAACAAATATGCCAAATAAGTGAAATTTACCAACAACCATGTCTGGGCCATCTTGGTCATTCTTCTGTCTCATAGCATAGACTCGTGTAGTAGATCTCAACCCACTAGCCTAATTAGCTCCATCTGAACCCGCCCGCTTGCATATTTCTAGGTCTTGCACCGCTATTAGCTTGAGAATGAGTAATGACAAGCTTTTGAACTGAGCCTTTTGTATGTGTAGAAGAAAGAGGATTAGGATTAGGACAATCCTTCACTTTATGATCCAAACTTCGACAATTAAAACAAGCACCAGAAGCTCTTCTACATGCACCATAATGGTTCTTCCAGCACTGTGCACAAGTAGGTGTATAAGTTTTTCCTTGGCCATAACTTGGAGTACTGGCAGTAGAGAAAGTTGGCTTATTCTGCTTATGGTATGATGACTTCTGTGCACTTTCAGTCTTGAAATAGTCAAACTTTCCCTTCTTGGATGGACCGCCATAATCTGAATTACCCTTCCTAAACCTGTTTTCTCTCCTACTAGCTTCTTCCTTGTCAATTCTTTCCCAAGTAAGAGTGTCACGACCCAAAAATACACCTGTCATGATGGCGCCTATCCCGATACTAGGCAAGCCAACAACATCAAAAACCCATAATTTCTTTTAAGTTTGAAAATATAATATTTAAACATAATCCACAAGTCTCGCAAGTACCGATACAAACACTCCCAAAACCTGGTGTCACTGAGTACACGAGCATCTATACATTACAAGTCTGGAAAGCACGGTGTATAATAATCTGAGACCAAATACAATAAACAAAAAAGATAGGGAAGGAGAGACAAGGTCTGCGAAACATGGCAACTACCTCCGAATCTCCAAAAAATCGACTGTGTGAAAGAATCAACACCCACTATATCCGGGATCACCTGAATCTGCACACGAAGTGCAGGGTGTAGTATGAGTAAAACCAACTCAGTAAGTAACAATAATAAATAAAGAACTGAAAGTAGTGACGAGCTTCTGAGCTAAGTCCAAATGCAGTACTTTCCAATATAAAAGAGTAGGCATGCTCTCAAGTTCAACATTTAAGATTTCACTGAAATTTCATATCATGTTTGACCGAAACAGAAAATAATATTTTTTCCAAAATTTCCAAAAATAGTGATATATGACTGCTGAAATGCAACAAATAATGAAATCAATGCATGTCACGACCCAAACTTTCCCACCGACGGGACCGTGATGGCGCCTAACATTTCACTTGCTAGGCAAGCCAACGTTAGAGAATCATTAAACCAATTCCTTATTTCCATTAAGTAAATAACAATAATTAACTAAGATAAAATATAAGAGGTGCGGAATTTTATAAAACTGTATTAATTACTACTACCTGGATCTGGAGTCACAATTCACGAGCATTCTAGAATTTACTATAAGAAATAGTCTGAAAGAAATACAAATGTTTGAATGAAAGAAAACAGTAGGACATAAAAGATAGACGAGGACTTCAAGGTCTGTGGACGACGACAGATCTACCTTGAGTCTCTGGACAGTGGACCAATAGCAAAATCTCGATCAACCTGAGTCGGTACCAAAATCTGCATAGAAAGTGCAAAGTGCAGCATTAATACAACCGACCCCATGTACTGGTAAGTGTCGAGCCTAACCTCGGCAAAGTAGTGACGAGGCTAGGACAAGACACCCACATATAACCTGAACAGTATAATTATGCTAGTGGCAACAACAGTAAATAAAGAAAATAATGCAGAAATAATGGGAAGGGACATACAGTGGGGGAATACAATATAAAGAGTAAGAATAATGAAACGATAGAATTAAACCGAAAGATAGAACTACGAATTTAGCACCAAATCAAATGAAATTCTCAAGAACACTTTAAATTTCATATCTTCTCAACTGGGCAACCGAATCACGTCAAATCAACTCCGTTTCTCTCCAAATTTCACAGACAAGTCTTAAATATCATAATGAACATGTACCGGGCTCCGGAACCAGAATACGGACCCGACATTAACAATGCTAAACATCAGTCAATTCTTAAAAACAATTAATTTTCAGGCTTTTAATTTTTATCAAAAATTCATGACTTGAGCTAGGGACCTCCGAATTCGATTCCGGGCATATGCCCAAGTCCCATAATTTGATACGGACCCACCGGAATCGTCAAAACACAGATCCGAGACCTTGTACCAATAATATTGACCAAAGTCAACTAAAATCAACTTTTAAGGCATAAATTCTTATTTTCATCAATTTTCAACATAAAAACTTTCCCGAAACATGCCCGGATTGCGCACGCAAATCGAGGAGGGTCAAAATGAGATTTGTAAGGCTTAAGAGCGCATATTCGAGTTCTAAAACATAAGATGACCTTTTGGATCATCACATTCTCCAACTCTAAAACAACCATTCGTCCTCGAACAGACATAGAAAAGTACCTGGGCTAGTGAAAAGGTGGGGATATCTATTCCGCATATCGGACTCGGACTCCCAAGTATCTGCCTCAATAGGCTGACCTCTCCACTGCACTCGAACTAAAGGGTAACTCTTTGATCTCAACTGGAGAACTTGCCGGGCTAGAATTGCCACCGACTGCTCCTCGTAAGTCAAATCCTTATCCAATTGGACAGAGCTGAAATCTAACACATGGGACGGATCACCGTGATACATTCAAAGCATGGACACATGGAATACCGGGTGAACAGCTGCTAAACTAGGTGGCAACGCAAGCCTGTAAGCTACCTCTCCCACTCTCTCCAGAATCTCAAAAGGTTCGATATACCTTGAGCTCAACTTGCCCTTCTTTTCGAACCTCATTACACCCTTCATCGGTAATACCCGAAGTAACACTCTCTCTCCGACCAGGAATGCAACATCACAAACTCTACGGTTGACATAACTCTTATGCTTGGACTGAGCTGTGCGGATTCGATCCTGAATAATCTTGACCTTATCCAAGGCATCCTGTACTAAGTCTGTGCCCAACAATCGAGCCTCTCTCGTCTCGAACCACCCAACTGGTGACCGATACCGCCTACCATATAATGCCTCATAGGGAGCCATCTGAATGCTCGACTGGTAACTGCTGTTGTAGGCGAACTTTGCAAAGGGCAAGAACTGATCCCAAGAACCTCCAAAGTCTATGACACAAGCACAAAGAATATCCTCAAAGATCTGAATAGTATGCTCAGACTGCCCGTCTGTCTGAGGATGGAATGCTGTGCTCAGCTCAACCCGCGTACCCAACTCACGCTATACTGCCCTCCAAAAGTGCGAGGTAAACTGCGTACCTCGATCAGAAATGATAGACATGGGAACACCGTGAAGACGGATGATCTCCCAAATATAAATCTCTGCTAACCGCTCTGAGGAATAGGTAACTGCCACAGGAATGAAGTGCGCTGACTTAGTCAGCCTATCCACAATAACCCACATGGCGTTGAGCTTCCTCTGAGTCTGTGGGAGTCCAACAACAAAGTCCATAGTGATACACTCCCACTTCCACTTAGGAATCTCCATCTGCTGAAGCAAACCACCGGGTCTCTGATGCTCATATTTCACTTGCTGACAATTCAAGCACCAAGCCATGTAAGCAACTATATCTTTCTTCATCCTCCTCCACCAATAATGTTGTTGCAAGTCTTGATACATCTTGGCGGCACCCGGATGAATAGAATACCATGAACTGTGGGCCTCCTCAAGAATCAACTCATGAAGTCCATCCACATTAGGCACACAAATACGGCCCTGCATCTTCAAAACTCCGTCATCTCTAACAGTAACCTGCTTGGCACGACCGTGCCGCACTGTGTCACTAAGGACAAGTAAATAAGGATCATCATCCTGCCGATCTTTGATGCGCTCAAACAAAGAAGACCGAGCAACTGTAAAAGCTAGGACACGACTGGGCTCAGAAACATCTAACCTCACGAACTGGTTGGCCAGGGCTCTGAACATCCAATGCAAGTGGTCTCTCACCAACTGGAATATATGCAAGGCTACCCATACTGACTGACTTTCTACTCAATGCATCGGCCACCACATTGGCCTTGCCGGGATGATACAATATGGTGATATCATAATCTTTCAATAGCTCCACCCACCTGCTCTGCCTCAAATTGAGTTCCTTCTGCTTGAACAAATACTGCAAGCTCCGATGATCAGCGAATACCTTACATGGCACGCCGTAAAGATAGTGCCTCCAAATCTTCAGCGTGTGAACAATGGCTGCCAGCTCTAGATCATGAACATGGTAATTCTTCTTGTAAACCTCCAGTTGCCGTAAAGCATATGCAATAACCTTGCCACCCTGCATCAATACCGCACCCAAACCAATACGAGATGCATCACAATATAGTGTATAAGATCCTGAACCTGTGGGTAACACCAATACCGGTGCCATAGTTAAAGTAGTCTTGAGCTTCTGAAAGCTCGCTTCACACTCGTCTGACCACCTCAACGGGGCACCCTCTTGGGTCAATCTGGTCAACGGGGCTGCTATGGATGAAAACCCCTCCATAAATTGACGGTAATAGCCCGCCAAACCCAGGAAACTATGGATCTCTGTAGCTGATGTGGGTCTAGGCCAGTTCTGAACTGCCTCAATCTTCTTAGGATCCACCTGAATACCCTCTGCTGATACAACATGACCCAAGAAAGCAACTGAACATAACCAAAACTTACATTTTGAGAACTTAGCATATAACTGGCTGTCTTTTAGAGTCTGAAGAACAATCCGAAGGTGCTGCTCATGCTCCTCTCGACTGTGGGAGTAGATTAGGATATCATCAATAAACTCAACCACAATGGAATCCAAGTAGGGTTTGAACACCCGGTTCATCAAATCCATGAATGCTGCTGGGGCATTTGTCAGCCCAAATGACATCACTAGAAACTCATAATGCCCATACCAAGTCCGAAAAGCTATCTTAGGAACATCGGATGCCGTAATCCTCAACTGATGGTATCCAGATCTCAAATCAATCTTTGAAAACACCTTGGCACCCTGAAGCTAATCAAATAAATCATTAATCCTCGGCAATGGATAATTGTTCTTGATGGTGACTTTGTTCAACTGCCGATAATCTATACACATCCTCATCGATCCATCTTTCTTCTTCAAAAACAATAAAGGTGCACCCCAGGGCGAGACACTAGGTCTAATGAAGCCCTTATTAAGCAAATCTTGCAACTGCTCCTTCAATTCTTTCAACTCTGGCGGGGCCATGCGGTATGGAAAAATGGAAATGGGTGAGTGCCCGGAGCCAAATCAATGCAGAAATCAATATCCCTGTGGGGTGGCATCCCCGGCAGGTCTGCATGAAACATCTCTGGAAACTCATGAACAATCGGCACCGAATCCATGGAAGGAACCTCCGCACTAGAATCGCGGACATAAGCCAAATAAGCTAGACACCTCTTCTTGACCATATGCCGAGCCTTCACATAAGAGATAACTATGCTCGCAGAATGGCCAAGATTCCCTCTCCACTCTAATCGAGGCAACCTCTGCAAGGCGAAGGTCACCGTCTTGGCATGACAATCTAATATAGCATGATAAGGTGACAACCAATCCATACCCAGTATGACATCAAAATCAACCATGTCGAGAAGTAGAAGATCTACACGATCTTAAGACTCCCAATGGTGACCATACACGAACGATAAACACGATCTACAAAAATAGCATCTCCCACTGGTGTGGACACATACACAGGAGCACTCAAAGAATCACGGGGCACAACCAAATAAGAAGCAAAATATGATGACACATAGGAGTAAGTAGATCCCAGATCAAATAGAACTGAAGCATCTCTCCTGCAAACTGAAACAGTACCTGTGATAACAGCGTCACATGATTCAGCCTCAGGCCTGACTAGGAAAGCATAACACCGGGGCTGGGCCCCACCACCCTGAACTATGTCCCTGGGACGGCCTCTAACTCGCTGATCTCCACCTCTAACAGCCTGACCTCTACCTCTAATAGTCTGGCCTCTACCTCTGGCTGCCTCACCCCTGCCTCTGGCTGGCTAAGCAGGTGGTGCAGCAACTGGTGCCGGAACCATGGCACGAGAACCTTGATACTGTGAGCTGCCCGTTACCCGAAGGCAAAATCTAGCAACGTGCCTCGGGTCACCACAAGTATAACATAACCTTGGCTGCTGTGACTGCTGACCCTGTTGACCTGAATAACCACCCTAATAACTCTGGAGTGGAGGTGCACTAATAGGTGCTGGTGGTGCACTGTAGGTTAGCTGGTCGGAATAATGCATCTTAGGGCCACGACCACTTGAGGCACCGTGGGATGCCTGAAGCGCTGAATGAAATGGCCTGGGAGGATGGCCTCTACCAAAAGTACTCCTGCCTCTAGATGAGGCACCACTGAACTCACTGGAATGACGAGGTCTCTTGTCAAACCCCTGACCTCCCTGAATAAGAACCATTTCGTCCTGTCTGGCGACATTAACAGTCGCTTGAAAAGAAATCTCACTCCCAGTCTCCTTAGCCATCTGCAATCTGATATCTCTCTCTCTCTCTCTCTCTCTCTCTCTCTCTCTCTCTCTCTCTCTCTCTCTCTCTCTCTCTCTCTCTCTCTCTCTCTCTCTCTCTCTCTCTCTCTCTCTCTCTCTCTCTCTCTCTCGGTGGGAAGCAGAAGAATAACATGACGGGCCAAATCCACAAAACGAGTCTCATACTGAGTAATAGTCACACTGCCCTGCTGGAGACGCTCAAACTGACGGCGATTCTCTTCTCTCAATGTGATAGGCAGAAACTTCTCTATGAAGAGCTGAGAGAACTGGTCCCAAGTAAGAGCAGGCGACCCGGCTGGTCTGGTCAACAAGTAATCTATCCACCATTTCTTGGCGGAATTAGTCATCTGAAATGCAGCAAAATCGACCCTATTGGTCTCCACTATACTTATGTTCCATAGAACCTCATGACAGCTGTCAAGACACTCCTAGGGATCCTCTGAAGGAGCACCACTGTAGTGAACATGAAAGAGCTTGATAAACCTGTCCAATCTCCATAAAGCCTCAGAAGACATAGCTGGCCCGTCTCCGACTTGTGCCGCAATAACCGGCTGCACTAATCCGACTGGCTGAGCTACTGGAGCCTGATACTGGGGAGCTATCTACTCCGGAGTGGGAGTGGTGGGAGTCTGGGATCTTCCTCCAGCCTGAGAGACTGCTGGTGCCATGGTAAATGCGCTAGTCTGGGCCACACTCTCCATAAGGACCACCAAACGGACCAAAGCATCCTGAAGTGCTGGGGTGGCAATGAACCCCTTCGGAACCTGAGCTAGTCTAGTAGGAACAGTCTGGGCTGGAACCTCCTCGTCAAGCTCTATCTGAGGCTCCACTACTGGGGCTGCTGCTCGCGCTGTAGGATGAGCCCTGCCCCTGCCTCGGCCTCTAACACGGCCTCGACCTCGACCTCTGCCCCACGTAGGAGTTGCCACTGGAGGCTCTGGCTACTGCTCAGCTGAGGAAGCGGTACGTGTTCTCACCATCTGCGAGAGAATAAGAGTAGAAGAGTTCAATCAGTATTGGGAAAGCATAATCGCACGACAGAGAAGAATAGAAGTGAAACTTGTTCCTAAACTTCATAGCCTCTGGAAGATAAGTACAGACGTCTCCGTACCGATCCTCCAGACTCTACCAAGCTTGCTCGTGAATCGTGAGACCTAGGCAACCTAATGCTATGATACCAACTGTCATGACCTGAAATTTCCCACCGACGGGACCATGATGGCGCCTAACATTTCACTTTCTAGGAAAGCCAACGTTAGAGAATCATTAAACCAATTCCTTATTTCCATTAAGTAAATAACAATAATTAACTAAGATGAAATATAAGAGGTGCGGAATTTTATAAAACTGTATTAATTACTACCACCTAGATCTAGAGTCATAATTCACGATCATTCTAGAATTTACTACAAGAAATATTCAAAAAGAAATACAACTATTTGAATGAAAGAAAACAGTAGGACATAAAAGATAGATGGGGACTTCAATTTCTGTGGACGCCGATAGATCTACCTTGAGTCTCCGGACATCGGACCAATAGCAAAATCTCGATCAACTTGAGCCGGTACCAAAATATGCACAGCAAGTACAAAGTGTAGCATCAGTACAACCAACCCCATGTACTGGTAAGTATCGAGCCTAACCTCGGCGAAGTAGTGACGAGACTAGGACAAGACACCCACATATAACCTGAACAGTATAATCATGCTAGTGGCAACAACAGTAAATAAAGAAAATAACGCATAAATAATGAGAAGGGATATACAGTGGGGGAATACAATATAAAGAGTGACAATAATGAAAAGATAGAATTAAACTGAAAATCCTTAAACGAATTGAGCAAATAAAACAGCAAAGGACAACTGCACGACATCACCCTTCGTGCTTTTACTCTTAACCTCACCAAATAAATAAATAGAACGCGTCACGGCATCACCCTTCGTGCTTTTACTCTCAACCTCACCAAATAAATAAGTAGAACGCGGCTGACATCACCCTTCGTGCATTAAACCTCTCATAATATACACGGCATCACCCTTCGTGCTTTACACTCCTTCTCACAAATCACAGAATCAATAACAACGGATTGATAGGAGTATCACAAAGAAACTAGTATTTTACCCATAATCAATAGCATGATGTAACCTCAATCTTGAACCAATATTCAAAAGTTACCAAATCTTAGTGAAACCAGATATAAGTCATCCGACATTTCAAATAACCCTCTAAGCATGGATAGTAGAATTTAAGGCTACAAAATAGACAAGAATAAAATTTCACTCGCATGCTATGACTCGACACGACGCATAGATGCTCGTCACCTCACTTATACATCGCATTTAACAACCAAACACGTAGCAAATAAGTACATAATACCTATTCCCTCAAGCCAAAGTTAGACACGGCACTTACCTTGCTCCGAAGACCACTTAATTCTCAATCACAACTTTTTCTTTGGAATTCACCTCCAAACCACTCGTATCTATTCAAAAATGACTCAATAACATCAAATATTACTAAAGGAATCAACTATATTTCATAAATTAAATTTTCCAAATTTTCCTCCAAAAAGTCGAAAAATCGACACCGGGCCCGCTTGGTCAAACCCCGAGGTTCAGACCAAAATCCTTTTACCCATTCACCCCCGAGCCCGAATACGTAATTAGTTTTGGAATCCGGCCTCAAATTGAGGTCTAAATCCTCAAATTTTCGAAATCCCTAGTTTCTACCCTAACCCCTAATTCTACCATGAAAACTCTAGATTTTAGGTTGATAATTTATGAAGTATAATGGGTAATTGAAAGAAAGTGATTTAGAATCACTTACCAATACTTTGGGGAAGAAATGGCTCTTGAAAAATCGCCTCTCACCGTTTGGTTTTTGAGAAAAATGAATTTTTGGCTACATCCTGTGTTTGGATTCTGTTAAGTGTTGGGCGATAGTGTTCATCGCGTTCGCAAGAGCACTGTCGTGCTCGCAAAGAGTATAGGCTGCCAAGCCTTCGTGTTCGCTAGACAGTGTTCGCGTTCGCGTAGGCTACCCCCCCATGGCCTTCGCGTTCACGAGACATTGCTCGCGTTCGCGATGAAGGAACGATCGACTCTCCCCCAGGTGTGCCTAACACTACGCGTTCGCAACGAGCTGGTCGCGTTCGCGAAGGGTAAACCCTATCTCTTCGCATTCGCGACCAAGCCTTCGCGTTCGCGAAGAAGAAAACTTCAGCTGCCCAGTTTTACTCTTCGCGTTCGCAAGAGTACCTTCGCGAACGCGAAGAAGGACATGCCAGAACACCTGCTGCAGCAAAATACCAGATTTTCAAAGTCCAAAACATCTCGTGGCCTATCTGAAACTCACATGATCCCTTGGGGCTCCAAACCAAACATGCACACAAGTCTAAAAATATTATACGAACTTGCTCGCGCGATCAAATCGCCAAAATAACACCTAGAACTACGAATTTAGCACCAAATCAAATGAAATTCTCAAGAACACTTTAAAATTCATATCTTCTCAACTGGGAGTCCGAATCACGTCAAATCAACTCCGTTTCTCACCAAATTTCACACACAAGTCTTAAATATTATAATGAACCTGTACCGGGCTCCGGAACCAGAATACGGACCGGACACTAACAATGCCAAACATCAATCAATTCTTAAAAATAATTAATTTTCAGACTTTTAAGTTTTATCAAAAATCATAACTTGAGCTAGGGACCTTTGAATTTGATTCCAGGCATACGCTCAAGTCCCATAATTCGATACGACCCACCGGGACCGTCAAAACACGAATCCAGGCCCGTTCCCTAATAATGTTGACCGAAGTCAACTAAAATTAACTTTTAAGGCATAAATTCTTATTTTTATCAATTTTCAACATAAAAACTTTTCGAAAATATGCCCGGACTGTGCACGCAAATCGAGGAGGGTAAAAATGAGATTTTTAAGGCTTAAGAGCGCAGATTCGAGTTTTAAAACATAAGATGACCTTTTGGGTCATCACAATGCATCCTCTCAGAGTAACAATCACTCAGTCCTCTCATTCACTCTAACCTCACAATCACTCTTTCCTCACAGTCACTCATTCCTCATAGTCACTTATCACTCAGCATTCGACACTCGCACTCGGCACTCGCACTCAGTAGGTACCTGCGCTCGCTGGGGGTGTGTACAGACTCCAGAGGGGCTCCTTCAGCCCAAGCACTATAACAAGCCAATCATGCCATATAACAATGAAACATGCTGCGACATGCATCCCGATCCCATATATATCCTCACAATTAGGCCCTCGGCCTCACTCAGTCATCAACCTCTACAGTCTTTCGAGCTCAAGATACCATGAAAATCAGCCCAAAATGATAATATGATGCATCATTAAATATCAACAGAGACTGAGATATGATATGAAATGAATGAACATGAATGAGTGTGAAATTGCAATTTGAACATATAATTCAACCACAGAAATGACCAAGTGGGTACCAACAATAACAACATATGCCTAAGCATGATTTTTAATACTAGTCTCAGCTCAATTTTCTCTAACACGTAGAGAATGTACTGATATCAACAGATTATTCAATAGACAGTTCCATGGAATTTGACCAAGTCACCATTCCTACGATGCACGCTCACACACCCGTCCCTAGCTTGTGCGTCACCTCAAAACAAATCACATAACACATAATCCGGGGTTTCATACCCTCAGGACCAAATTTAGAACTGTTACTTACCTCAACCAGTGTAATTCTTTATTCCGCTATGCCCTTTCCACGAGAATTGGTCTCCGAAAGCCTCGTATTTAGCCACAATTAATTCGATTCAGTCAATACCAATTATTGTAATTAATTCCATAAGTAAATACTAATTTTCCAATAAAATCTGAAATTAACTCAAAAATTGCCCGTGGGGCCCACGTCTCGGAACCCGACAAAAGTTATAAAATATGAACGCCCATCCAACCACGAATCCAACCATAAAAATTTCACCAAATTCTGACATCAAATCGACCCTCAAATCTTCAATTAAAGTCTTCGAAGATTTCTACTTCAACCCAATCTTTACCCATTTGAACTCAACACTCTTTCTATAAACCTTATTGATACGTATAAATAATACTCTTACACCCAAGAATCATACTCTTAATCACCCATCTTTACCCAAACTCGAAATTGAAGATTTGGGTTTAGAACCTTACCTTTTGGGTGAAGATCTTGTGATATTTCCTTGTTGGATTTCAAAGCTTGAACAAGATCTTGATGAACAAAGCACTTGAGCTTCTTCCTCTCTCTAGAATACTCTCTCTTCTCTCTAAAAATGTCATATTTTTTCTCCAAAATGAGCTTCAAGGGCTATAAATCGAAGTTGGGTCGGGTTATAAAACCCTAAAAAATGAAGCTCCGAACAGGATATGCGGTCCGCATATCAGCCGCAAAATTGGCCTCCAAAATGGGAAAAACATGTCTGGTTTTGCGGTCACTATCTGCGGTTGCATAATGAACCGCATAACAATTCTACAGTCGCATAGTCGACCACATAATGGTATCTAAAACGGCCCCTTACCTGCCTCACTCTGCGGCCATTATGCGGTCCGCAGAGTGATTTTGCGGTCGCATAATGGACCGCAAAAACACATTTTTCTTCCACAAATTTTCTTTACTTTCCAGTGCATTGTTCAACCCAGAAAGTCCGATTGTACTAATTGATCTACCTCGGCACCACAAAACCTTAATTTCCTTAGCAAAAATTCTCCGGGGTCGTTACACATAAGTCAACATTCGGTCAACCTTTCAACTTAAATTCTAAACCTTAAAACTAAGTGTTCCAAAACCTCACCGGACCCGAACCAATTACCCCGGAAAGTCACATAATAAATGTAAGGCATAAATTGAGAAATAAATGGGGAAACGAGGTTGTAATTCTCAAAACGACCGATCGGGTCGTTACAAAGAGCAGCTTGAATTAGCTTGGAAAAATCCTCAAGTTGCAAGATTGCCACCGATTTTCGAATGTAACCATTCAAACGTTCTTCAAATCATCTGCACTTGTCTCTTTCACCATCAATAATACTTCCAGCATAGCGAGAAAGACTAAATTTTTTTTGTTGATACTCTACAATAGACATACTCCCTTGTCTTAAATTCAGAAACTCTTTTTTGTTAGCATCACAATAGACGGGGGGACATATTTCGCACGAAATGCTTTCACAAAGTCATCCCAAGTCAGCACCGGAGGCTTTGCTTTTGCATTTGGCCTACTTACCCACTAATCATAGGCATCTTTTTGTAAAAGAGAGACAACATACTTAAATTTGACAGCATTAGTACACTCAAGTTGTTCAAAGACCCTCTCCATGCGCTCGAGCCATTGTTCAGCTACTGTGGGTTTAGTAGTGCCTTCAAATTCAACTCCACTCATTTTCCTCATTTTCTCAAAAATTTTTTCACTAGGTTCTGACATTGTCCCAGCCAAGTGACGAAAGAACTCAACCATCTGCTGAAATGAAGGAGTCATAATAGGAGTACTATGATATATTGCTCTTGGATTACTGCCCACTTCATTTTCACTAACATGAGGATGATTTAGGTCAGGTAAGGGTTCATCATCTCCTTCTTGGAGGTGAGGTGGAATATTATAATGGGTTTGACTTTCATCAACGGATTCAATAGCTCTATTTGAAGAAGAGGCCATATAAAAATTCCTATAAAAGATAAGATCACATTGCATTAGGGACATGTACATGATGCATATGCACAAGGAATACAACAAATTACATTAAACAAGTATGCAAAAATTTATAATCTCCAAATCATTTTCAAGAAAGAAAATAACAACAAATATTAGGTACGATCACAACAAAAATCCTAGAATCACAAACCTAGGCTCTGATACCAAAACTTGTAGAAACCCCTCTGGGAGGGTTCTACTTACGAAACAAATCTAATTTACTACTTACAACATTAAGAAAATATTAATTAAAAAAAATATCCAGGATAATCTAGTAGCGAAAATAGGCCCATGCGATAAGGTCAAAAGTACAATATTTTTATTTTTGAAAATACTCTTCATAATTTTTATTTTTAAAATGAAATACAGTGGCAAAATATCAACATAAAGTGATATAACCCTTCTTGAATAATCAACACGTTAAAGCAACTTCCTAACAAAATTATACTTTCATTCGACATCACTGTAAGTTTGTATTGTACATAAATTTTAAATTATCGGGTATAAAAAGGAAAACTAATTTTCTCCTTTGTACATATTTACAAGACAAAGTATAAATTCAGCATATTACAAGACTTGAGTAATTAATACATAACCCTAAAACAACAAAATAAGTTACCAAATTCAAGTTACAAAATTTTTGGTCTTAAAATCCAACAAGCCTCCAAATAACATATATAAATATGACATATATATCATGTATATGTCCCAAAATTATACAAAACCATGGTGCATATGCAAATGTGATCTCCATAAGTTCTCCCCAAAAGACTACTTCATAAGGCCGTCTTCAAATTTATCCCGTACATTACCTACGATAGAAAATAACTATCGCTAAGCAGAAAGCTTAGTGGCGGATAAAATTTGGGCTTGGAGCCATTAAATTCTCCAATTCGCCTTTTCAGTCATATGTAGCTCAAATTTAACATAATTTAAAATAAATGAACAAATATATCAAAAGTATCAAATATCAAATTTTGAAGTGTTTCCAAATATCAATAACAATGTTCAAGATTCAAGAGTTGAGAAAGCATATACTATCAATCCAAGAGAGTTTGTCAAATATTATTTTTTTCCCAATATGTACGTCATGCCATCACACTAAGCAAAATCAGATATCAAGATGGACCAAAACCCTAAATCAGGTAGGGTCAAAACCCAATAGTTAAGAGAATTAAGAACCATATTAAAAATGACTTCCTAGTTCATACTTAACACGGACAAGTTCCATAATTTAAGACGAACTACAAATCTAAAGTCAAGATGGCAAAAAATCCAAATCAAGAGGCATGCCAAGATGAGTGACAAAGTCACCTCCACAAGAAGGACAAAGTCCGAACAAGAATGTAAAATGATCAAGCAAATCCATACTAGTGGGCGATTTAGCGAATATCTTACAATACTTGATATAACACAAATACAACGATATAAATTAAAGAAAATAAATAAATAAAATCTCAAGTTATTTCAAACCATTCCAGCAAGTAAAAATAGTACAAAGTTTATACACAAACCTTGGTATTTTACCACAAAATAGTTCAATCATAACTTGAGGACGTTCGAATCGTCTACGCCATAGATAAACCAAATCTGTCCACTTACTTAAATACTTCCCCTTAGATTTTACAAGGGTATATATACCTTAAATACATAATCAAATATCTATATAAGTTCAGTGATTTAACATGTCAAACTAAACATTATATTGGTAAAAATTACCCGAAATATTTGAAACAAAAATTCTGGATAATATCACTGTCTCGTGTTGGGACTCAGATTTGAAGATACAAAAGGACAAACTAGAATGTGTGGTCTTCTTTATAGTTATAGGTATGTGTCTTACGTTTCAGAACATCTTGAATCACCCCCATATCAATTTTGTACAAAACGTTATGCTAAAATGACTAACAGTAGTACAAGGAGGGTTTGTAAAATAGAAAATCTAGGCAGCACATGCCCTATACTTCATCACCTATTTTAGGATAAATAAAAGATAAACTAGGTTTTATTTCCTGCATAATAGTTATAGATATATGAAATAGCTTTCCAGAAAGTCTTAGATCGCTTAAAACGGAGCTCTATATAAAAAGATATGAAGAAAACACTAATAGATGTCTAGTGTAAAAACGAATTTAGTAACTTACCACAAAAGAGATGAGCAACTTGATTTTCACCAAGAACAAGTTTTGCTGTTTGGTTTAGTGAAAATTTATGATGATTTTCATGGAGTTTTTTAGGTGATAAGGAGGAGAGAGGGTATGAGTTTTCTTTGTCTTGAAAGAATAAAATATGAGAGAAGTTTATGGAAAAGTTAGTCAATCAAAGTAATCTTTAAGAACTTTGGATAAATATGAATTAAAAATGATTGTCCAACTACTAAATATCTTTAGATAAATAAAAAAGGGTGGCAACCCAAAACCTTAGATATCTAATGTATTTAAAAATAATTCATCAAAATAATATTAAGTGTTACACATAGCAACACCATGGAACTTCTTTGTTAATATTAATACAACCTAAAGTAAGAATTTTTTATATATTGTAAATTTCATGCTTATGAAGTGCGAAGTAAAATATATCCACATTATAAAGATGTTCAATTGAGAATGCAAATATTAATAAAAAAATTGAGGTGTTACAGAGGTGGTTTTCCGGGCGGCGTGAAGGAACCTGGATGCCATGCTAAGCAAGGATTGTACCCTTGGTTGGATAGCTATAGTTTTTATGGTAATTACTCGGGATTAATAAAATGTTTGATAGAATATAATTAATATACACATAGGCAATACTCAATAGTTTTTTCTTTTTCGATTTTATTCTTTTAAAATTGTACAATTGCTTGAGTATTATATACGTAGGTAATTAATATTGCCCATATTGTAGATAGTTGTCCGATTATTGTTGTATAGTTTCTCTTGCTCATCAGTGCTACTTGTTCTGTTTTATTTTGCGACATCGTGACTTTGACTTATACCACAGAATTGAAGGCAAAGAAAGGTCATATGTCACGACCCAATTTCCCCTTCGTTGGGTATCGTGATGGCACCTAGTCTTAGGGACTAGGTAAGCCTAATATTTACTGAATAACAATAATAGATAACATCTAACCACCTTAGAAATGGAATTCTCTACAAAATTTACAATTCCCAAAACCGATAGTACAAGTCATAAGCCCTTCTATGAGAATTTTTACATAATGAATACATCACTGTTCCGAAATAGAAGAAACAATGGAAATAAGTACATTAGAGAGTTACTTCGGAGCCTGCGAACGCCCGGCAGGTGTACCTTGAAGTCTCCAATCACACCAAGCATGAGTCTCAAAACCTACTCGATCCGGAGTACCTGACTCTGTACAAAAATGTGCAGATTGTGCAGAAGTGTAGCATGAGTACACCACGGTGGTACCCAATAAGTATCAAGCCTAACCTCGGTAGAGTAGTGACGAGGCTAGATCAAGACACTCACTGAATATCTAAACCTGTGCAAGATATAACATAAAGCTAACAAAAAAGGAATATTTAATAAATGTCAATAGCAACAGAAATTAAATTACAAACAGCAGTAACGATAAGGAAAACACGAATGGCAACATGAATAATCAAATAATTGCACGACAACATAGCTGTGATACAGACAAGGGTAAATGTACTCAAGGTAGGGGAAACAATGTCAACTCAACCAATCAAGTTATTACTAAAACACGATCCCAATAATCCCAATTTCCGAAATCTCATACCATAAATCACATCCTTCAAACCTTTAACACGCGCGGTACCTTGTGCCCACATCTTTCCATCTTATTGCACGACAAACTCCACGTGCTACACAATACATAATATTCGTGACAAATACTAAATAGGATGTTCAAGAGACGTTATGTTTATATCGAAAAGTAAAACAACAACTTCTAAACCAAGTAGGAAATCAATGAGAAAATGAGTTTATTTGAAAATTATTTGGTTAATGAAAATACCCTCTTTCAAATAAATGCAACCCCGGATAAGATACTGAATTTAATATAGAATTTATTGAATTACAATATAATAACAATTCCTTTTTAAGTAAAATAAAAACTTCAAACATGCCAAGGAGGTTAAGTTGAAGAATCAATTGAAGTAAAATATGACAACTAGTAGAAATGGTAAGTATCGAAATAAACAGCGGGTTTTAACTTAAAAGTCACACAAGATAGCGTGATATTAATTATTTTATTTATTTAAAATCACTATATTACTAACAACTCAGCAGGACATGAGACAATGACTCAACGTAGTAACAGTCTACCCGTATTTCACCTGTTGCGGCGTGCAAACCGATCCCACCATATAATAGCAATATCATAATATAAATATCCTCCCTTATTTCACCACCTCCCTTATTTCATCTGTTGCGGCGTGCAACCCGATCCCCCTTATAATAATTTAAATCAACAATAACAATTCAATGACTTCATTTACAAGAATTTCTACAATCAAGGGTATTAGTACACAACGACAAAGAAACCACATAAAACCCGGAGGAACACAACAATTATACAAAAATGATAGGGCAGATAAGGTACGTGGTAACTAAGTATGCAATCATAACAATTAAGACAGGTAGCATATAAGTGCAAGACATGGAACAATTCAACAATTAAGCAGTAACAAGACAATAAGAAAGACAATAACTTCAAATACGGCATATAAGGCCAAATAACGAGTAAGGAGTACAGTAGGTTCCAGTAATGTCAGATAAAGCATGTAAGAGTAGACTAACAACGAGACACCACATATTATGACAATTCAATTAAAGGCATGAAAAGACATTAGACAACATAAACTGGTAAAATACCACATATAGATCGTGTACCCATTTTTCACCTTGCGTACACGATTTTCACATAACAAGATAGGACAATTAACTCAATTTCTAAGGGGTGATTTCCCCTACACAAAGTTAGGCAAGACACTTACCTCAAAGAAGACAAACCGATACTCTAAAATGAACTTCTCGGGTGAAATGACCTCCGGACGGTCCCAATCTAACAAAAATAACTTCAAAGCACAGATAAAACTCATAAGAAACTACTCTGGATCATAAAGTCTCAATCTTTATCAAAATCTAAAAACCGGTCCGAAAGTCGACCCCCGGGCCCGAACCTCGGAACCCGACAAATTTTACAAATTCCGAACACCCATTCCGATACGAGTTCAACCATACTAAAATTACCAAATTCCAATACCATTTCGTCCCTCAAATCATGATTTTTCATTTTGAAAACTTTCTTAAAAAATCACAATTTTCCTCAATTCAAAACACAATTTAAATGGTAAAAATAAAGGTAAAATTATGGAATATATTAAATTCTAGGTGAAGAACACTTACCCAAACGATTTTCTTGAAAAACCCACAAAAAATCGCTCAAAACCGAGCTCTACAAGTAAAAACATGATAAAAAATGGCCTAACCCTCGATTTGAAAAACTTATATTCTGCCCAGGTCTCAAAGCATCGCGAACGCGGAGAAAGGCTCGCGTTCGCGAAGAAGGAAAGTAAGATTGTCCAGAAAAATCCATCGCGAATGCGAGGGAAGGAGTGCGAACACGAAGAACAAAGGACGGAACCTATGCGAACGCAAGACAGCGAATGCGAACACGAAGAAGAAATATGAGGCTGCCAGGAAGAGCTTCGCGAACGCGGGTGGCTAATCGCGAACGCGCTGAAGGGGAAAAGCAAACCTTCACGAACACAAGAGGTTAAACGCGAACGCGTAGAAGGATCTCGAGATGGTCAGCAGAGACACTTCGCGAACGCGAAAGGAGCTTCGCGATCGCGAACAAGAATACCAGAAAAACAGAACAACAGTTCAAAAATAGGAGAAATTGAGCTGTGATTGAGAATTAAGTGGCCTTTAGAGCGAGGTAAGTGTTGTGTCTAACCCTGACTTGAGGGAATAAGGAACCTTAGATTATTTGCTAAGTGAAATTCATGTGAGCGGCGTATATGTGAGGTGACGAGTACCTATGCGCCGCAAATTTACCTGTTTTTTTTAATGTTTCTCTGTTTTTCTGATATTGTCTTATTCCTATGCCAAATTGCTACGTGTTATACTAGTGTTGTTCAAATTATCGTTCTTATCATGTTTACGGAATTTTCTGGTGATAATTGAGTTTTTATTTCAAAGTTAAGATTGATATTATGGAACCAAATGTTGAAGTAAGGTTTGTACTTGTTATTCTATCTCCCTGTTGTTATTTATGTATTGCATTATGGTAAGGGAGAGTGTTAATGCACGAAGGGTGATGTCGTGCCGTATTGTGAGTATTAATGCACGAAGGGTGATGCCATGCCATATTGTGAGTGTTAATGCACGAAGGGTGATGCCGTGCCATATTGTGAGTGTTAATGCACGAAGGGTGATGTCGTGCCATGATATGAGAGTAAAAGCACGAAGGGTGATGCCGTGCCGTTTCTATAAATTTTATGGTGAGATTGAGAGTAAAAGCACGAAGGGTGATGCCGTGCATTCTTCTTTACTTTATTCACTATTCCTATTGATTCATGGTATATTGAATGCTCCGGTGATCATTCTGTTATAGTTCTTTATCTTGTATTCCCCTCAGTATGTCTCCCCTCCCGACATTTCCTGTTTAGTTCTTCATTCTTGTTATTTGCGTATACACTGTTAAATTGTACATGTTGATTGTAGGTGCCTTGCCTTAGCCTCGTCACTACTTCGTCGAGGTTAGGCTCGACACTTACCAGTACATGGGGTCGGTTGTACTGATGCTGCACTCTGCACTTTCTGTGCAGATTTTGATACCGGCTCAGGTTGATCGAGATTTGCTATTGGTCCGCTGTCTGGAGACTCAAGGAAGATCTGTCTGCGTTCATAGGCCTTGAAGTCCCCATCTATCTTTTTATGTCCTACTGTTTTCTTTTATTCAGACAGTTGTATTTCTTTCAAACTATTACTTTTAGTAAGTTCTAGAATGCTCGTGAATTGTTACTCCAGATCCGGGTGGTAGTAGTTAATATAGATTTATGATATTCCGCACTTGTTATATTTCATTGTAGTTAATTAAATGCTAATTACTGAACGGAAATAAGGAATTGGTAAATGATTCTTTAACGTTGGCTTGCCTAGCAAGTGAAATGTTAGGCGCCATCACAATCCCGTCGGTGGAAAATTTCGAGTGAAATGTTAGGCGCCATCACGGTCCCGTCGGTGGAAAATTTTGGGTCGTGACTGCACATTTTACATTTATATGTTGGATCGGACCATACAACCTCGGCATGACTTGCACATGATAACTCCTTGGAACTAATAATAATTTACGCTGCTTTATTGGCTAGAGATATCAATTGTTAAATAATGAAAATGAATTTGGGAAATTTCTTATTAACAAAAGAATTGTTTACTTATTTCACGATATTGAGCTTACAGCCGTACTACGTGATCCATGCTTTATTATATCATTGGTATTTTATTTATAGCCCATAGTAAGTGTCCGAGTCTTCGTCACTACTTCTTCGAGGTTAGGTGGGATACTTACTCATTACGCGTTGATTTACGTACTCATACTACACTTGTTGCATGTTTTGTGCAGGTACATATATGACTAGTGGCCTTGTGGACGCAAAGGAGCGGTTGTAGCGGGGACTTTGGTGAGCTGCACTCTATACTATGATCCGCAGCCAGCAGAATCTCCTTCAAAGTATTTATATTTTTCCTATCCAATTTGTATTTCGGACAGATATTGTATTTTATTTTACATTCCTAGTTGATGCTCATGCACTTGTGACACCGGGTTTTGGGGTGATTAGGGGTTGTCCTATATTGAAATTTTTAAAAATATTATTATTTACTGGTAAAGTTCATCTTTTATTATTTAATTGTAGGAAATATGATTTCAAAAATATTAAAATGAGAACCAAATTAAGTATTTATTTGTGGCTTGCCTGACAGCAGGGTCCGACGCCATCACGACCTTTAATGGATTGTGGGCCGTGACAATTCATGCCAGCAGGTATAGGTAATAAGTTTGACGAGCCCTCATTCGGAGTGCGGCCGAGTCTATAAGTCATCATGTCAGAGTTTTGCTACAGACTTATTGTTAGGCAAGGGCCCTGTCTCATTTGATGTCGAATAATCTTAGAGGCTTTGTAGACAGAGGTTCATTTTGTACAGTATGTCAGAGGACTTGACAGCCGATATGTATTCATGTGTTTAAGAAAGATGGTTCATTGATACAGTATTTTCCCACATACAGTTGTACATTATGAGTTGTGGCCATGCGGGCCCATGATAGTTACAAAAGGAATGAGTTCAGCTAACTCGACATATGTATGTTATAGTTTTGGTCGAACGATCATGAGTTACAGAGTGGTTCGTTCGGGCCAGCATGGCACCGGGTTCTAGCCACGCCTCCCCAGGTTTGGGGCGTGACAAACAAGACAGCATATAACAACAACAAGTCACAACTACTTCACGACGAGTGGCAAGCTCCAATTGGAATATGTATACCCCATATCACCCCTTATAGACTTCTTACTTTAACTTAATAGTATCATTAACATGATAATGAAGTCATTCATCAATGATTTCAGCCTTATACAATATATTTATAACAAAGAAAATAATCCACAACTCCAATTATCCTCAATTAACAACTTTATTCACTAGTTCATGTTTAGTCCATCCACTTAACTTAATCAATGTCAAGAAAACCTTAGGCACATACAAGAACAAAATATAAATACCTCTTACAGTAGCTTCAAGTCGAAATCAAAGTTACATTTAGCTTATAACATCCCTCAATGTCAATACAACACCATAGAAGTGACTTAAGTTAATCTTCACTTGCAATCTCAAGTTTCATATGTTTCTTTCATCAATTCACTTGATCAACATATATACATGCATAAGAACATAAACCATATCATAATAAAGTTATTTTCATCATTTTCCAGCCATAAAAACATATGTATATATAGTCTTAAAACAACTCAACAAAAGATAACAATATCTCTTCCCCTTTCAAGTGTTATCTTGTAATCTTCATCCAAATTACTTAACCAACACATAGATAAGATTAATCCCAAGAAATAGGGTGTTATTCATACCTTAAATAATCTTAAAAACCTCTAATCAAAGCTTCCCTTAGCTTACAAGCACCCTTAATCATATCACAACACCATAGAGACTTTCTTCTTCACTTAGGCTAACTTTGATGTTTGATTATGGTGTATTTCTTTGGAGCCTTTGAGGAACTGTTTGGGAGGGTTTGGAGAGTGTGAGTCTGGAAGGAGGACGAAAAATGAGCAAATCTCATACCCAAAACGAGATAAGAATAAGTGAAGGTCGGGCCCCGACCAAGTGGGTCCCATAGTGGCTTCCTACGAAGTCTCGCAAAAACACAAATATCTCTCTACACTGATGTCGTATTGACGAACGGTTTGCAACTTTAGAAACTAGATACATGGGGATTTAATTCAATATAAATATCTCCCTTCAAATCTCAATATATTGGGAGAAAACTTCCTTGCAACCCGGCTTATAAACCTGCCAGTGTTTCCGAAGTCCGACGACGTGAATAGGCGACCCTACTTTAAAAATCCATATTTCTCTACCCCGAAATCGTATGAATAAATGGTTTGGAAATTTGGAAACTAGGTTCAAATGCCTTCATTTTGTATGATATATGTCCCAAATGACATCATAAAGCTTACGAATTTAATTTCTCAAAACAGCTCATTATAAGGTAAATCTTAGCTCGATTTTTCCGCAACTTAAATCCGATTTTTTCCAAACTTTATATTTTATATCCAACCATTATATATAGTCATATCATTACTTTAAACTGATTTAAATAATGATTAACAAGTCTCTTATTCATCTTAACTTACATAAGACTTCGGTAAACCTTTTTTATCCTTGTAGAAGGATTTCGTCCTTTTTAAGCTTACATTAGATAATCCTATAATGACAGTGACGTCTGAAGTACGGGGTGTAACAACATTAAATCAATTCACATACTTTTAAATAGGATCTCATTTCCGAGCTTACATCAATTGACTTATGACGTACTTTCATGTACAAAAATATGGGGTGTAACATCATTCCCCCCTTTGGAATATTCGTCCTCGAATGTTGACTGATGTGCTTATCAGTCTCATAACCTATAGATCTTGTGAATAATTTAATATTGTCCTTACCATCTAGGCAATTTTTCTGTGAATAAATTCAAAGACCAAGGCATTCCCCCCTTTAGGCCTCTTCCCACATCACGACTTGTGGTCGAAATTCTTCCAATCTCGTAACTTTGACTACCTTCTGTGATGCAGCATATATGACTCTGTACTTTTATGCACGGATCTTCTCTCCTTTTTCCTCCCGCCTTTTTCCAATCTCTTAGTCTCACTTTGTGAACATATACAGAACTATTACAAGATGTCCCTCGGGGCATATATAGGTGTACTGAAGTTCTTTGCTTGGTACTTTGCCGAACATACGACTATTGCTATATTTCGTTTCATAGCCTCGGTTATCTATTTGATGGCTTCACTACATATAGGTAGGTTATACTATACCATAACACTTACTTCGGTTTATTACTAACTAGGTCTGCTACCCCAGGTTACTCTCTCGCTACTTATCCTATATGTATAAATCTAAGTCCTTTAGTTCTTGCTCATTACTGTTCATCTTAAGAATGGCGACTTAATCTCATCTCATACTATATAACTTTTATCCATCCATTGTTGATTCACTTTAATGTTGATCCATAATCTACAACTGATAACTTAAAACTTCTTACATAATACATTATCACTAAGGCTCGATGCTCATCGGGGAACATTTGAAGTGATTTGCCTGTCCACCTAGGGACGATACTATACTTCAATAACTGCATTTCATAGCATACCAACATGATTCATCATATGGGTTCTAATCCAATACAATTCATGAAATCCTTTTTTTTTCCTCAAAATCATTACTCAATCAAAGGCCTAAACGTCATCCTCTTATCTATCACAAATACACCCTTATTCTACTACCAGGGCAGCATTTCATCTCTTCTAATTGCTCCTAGGCTTAGACTCCTATGAGTCAATTCAAGCTATAATTAACTTTCTATAACTTACGGAAACCATAAACTCTCTTATTTTGATGGGCTTAATCCCGAGGCCTTACCTATTCTTGTCACATTCTCACTCATCTTTACTTATCCTTACTCCTATCTACCTAAACCCTTGTCATTCTACGATACTTTAGCTTGCTACCTACACATATCTATTCATACTACTCGCAACCTTCCTTTAACTTGCTAGCACCATAGATTTCCTTTTGTGCCTTCTCAGTTGCCTTTAAACATAAGCAATTACTTTTCCTGGTCGTTCTGCCACTTGTTGCATGAATACATGGCTTATCTCATTGCTCACGAATACTGAAATTTCCTGTAACTCATATGATCTCAAATATCACCTTTTGATTTTTTTTTCTTCTTCCCGTTCATTAGCCATGATAGGTGCCACTTTCTTATGGAGTACATACAATGTTGTAGTGAGACTGTTGTTACAAGGCCATTTCTTCTTTATGTCACTATGCTTAAGTTGAAGCCTTCTTCCTTATTTTCTCATCTAGTCTTTCTTTGTAGTATTTAGGGAAGACCCTTTGACTACTGTAAAGTTGCGAGCTTATTATATCGTATACCCGAAAGATTTTTTTATGTTCTTACTCGCCTATAATTATCCTTAGTCACTTACCTCCGTGACTTTGTGCTCGTAGGGTTACTTTTGAACTCAAATTTTGATTGTCTCCTTAGTGGCACACTCTCTTATTTTCGTAACACTTATACAGTACCTTTAATTACTCCAACTCCTATCTGAAATTTTTTCAACGATTGCGATCTCGTATAAAAGAGACTGAATTCCCTATGCTGGGGTTCACTATGTTTATCTTGCATGATCTGCTGATTTGTCTATGACCTCTTGTCTAGCCATAACTAGGCTTTTCCTGAATTAACTACAGACTACTTGTTTGTCCATTCTCATATTTATATTATGTGTAACCTCTCTTGGGTTATGTCCTTTGTCTTAACTTACCTCTCGTATGGGCTCCTTATGTATCAAGTGTTCATTCCCACTTATTTATCAATATCATCAGGTGCGGAACCCTTATTGGTTCTCCTCGGTGTCATGCTTGCATAATGTTGTAGAGTCATATCATATCTGTAGGATCTGAATAAATGCATTCTCATTCCTTTCACCTTTTTACCGCATTCTTCCTTTACTATTCCATAGTTACCTCTTCATCTTTGGCGTTTTTTTTCACATCTTCAATGATATCTTACTCGCTTTGCGGTAACCTTTCTATACCGGGGATAATTGAATTTCTTACACACAAGGGTGACACTTAGTATAACTTGCACACTAGTCCCTTGAGCTTAACTCTGCTCATCGTGCTTGCTTTTGGGAAGCGTCTTCCTGAATGATCTTTAAAGGTTATTCTTTTGTTGTCCATTCTATTATTTTCGGAATGCTATCTTTGAAATTCTCATGATGGATTATAAAATCCTTCGGTCCCTAGTTCATGTTCAGTTTATCTTGCTCACCAGCCCATACTGATTTCTATTACTCTGGGGGTCTAACTTTTCCTTTTGGTAATCACGTTGGAGTCACCAACTCATTTCTCGCAATGGGGATATGACTTTATGGCTTATACTCTTTTATTGCCTCAAGGCTTGTCACCTCTTGTCTTTTCCTTCACTTGACTATAGAATCTGTAATCCTGTCATATTTTAATTTTCTGTTATCACTCATTTATCACATCTTACTCATGATGCTTCATTTACTCTCTTCTTATTCTCCGGCTAATATTTTTGTCCATCACTTTATTCTGAAAACTTCAACAAAACGTTCTTTCACTTTTAGCTCCCCTTGCTTCATCTCACTGGCTCTTCGGGACGCCTAATATTCTCATTTATTTTTACTAGGGGATGGAGTCATACTAAGGTAAATATTTATCTCTTTTAGGATTCCACTGCCTATCTTCTTAAATTTCTAAACATTCTGGTATTCATATCTGACTATAAAATTCTACAGTGCACCATCTGGATGTCTCGCAAGGAGAGCTATTACCATATTTTGCACTATCCTTCAGAAATGTTATCCAATGATAACAATCCATCCACAATTTTGGGTTACTCTAACCTCATCTAGATCCTGATATCACATCCTTCTCTTAAACTATATATGTTAGCTCCCCTAGGGCATAATTGAGGCGGGTGTGGTCAATTGTATATATCTATGTTACTGTTGAAAGTAACTTAGAATGTTTATATTTCTCTACCTGAATTGTAAATACTGATAATCTTCACTAACTTGGTATCTCGTATCCTTCTTCACCTTGCTTCTTTTACTTGTTAAAACTTGTATCTACCTTCTGATTCTCTCGATGCTTTTTACCATAAGGGTGGATAGATATTCTTGCCTTAGGTCTCTTTATCAAGAAGCTTACATATCTTAGTATACACATGATCTGCTGAAGACCTCACATTTACTCATCATAAGCATGATGCAAAATCGAGTTCCTCTTACTCAAGTCTTCCATAGCCATATTAAATCTCTTATCAACTGTCTTTCTGGATGTAGATATCGTTCTATTACAAATAAAATAGAATTTGGGAGTTTCAATTCTTACAACTGAGCTCTACCACACGATCTAGAGTAGGAAGAAAGAGTGATAGTCCTAAATGCCCTGTAGCCTCCTGCTTATAAGTGTGGTGCACAACACACCCATAAACAAGACTCTACTAAAAATGGCTTGTAGACTCCCTATGACAAAACTGCTCTGATACCACTTTTGTCACGACCCAAACCGATGGGTCGCGACGGGCACCCGGTGCCTTACCTAACCGAGCACTAACATAACGTATCTTTCTTATTATACCATCATGGGTAAATGGGCCAGAAGCGATGTCATGAGATAACCATAATAAAACATAAGGGAATACTAGACATAGGACGACCCAACATGGAATACGAACTTATACATGTGACATACGGGCCTATAAGGCCGACATGATCATTTGTATACTCAAAACATAAGCCGATAAGGCCATACAAGTATCCATATACATGACATCTTTCTACAAGCCTCTAAGAGTACATAAATATCATAAAGGATGGGACAAGACGCCGCCATACCAATCAATATGTGTCCAAATAATACTGACCAAATAGGCAACTCTGGAGCAAGTGGAGTGCACAAACACCTTCCGCTGAGCTGATAGCCTAATAGGAGAACTCTCAACCTGTCTATCGGGACATGCGGGCATGAAACACAGCATCCCCGGGGAAAAGGGACGTCAGTACAAATAAAGTACCGAGTATGTAAGGCATGAAAGTAGTATATAAAAGACATGAAAGAAACATGAAGTAAAGAACTCAACTTGTAATTCTGAATAGCTTTGTGAATCATGAAAATTTTATAATGTCATGCATGCGCATATAAATGTCATACCATGCATAGGTATATGTGTACATAACATCATCAAGCCTCTGAGGGCATCCCATCATATCATCTCAACCACTGTGGGCGAAATCATTAACGTATACCATCTGATCGGGTGGTGGTGCGTATATAATGCCATAACCTTTCCCCATATCCATATACATATAATATACATGTATATAACGCCATCTGGCCATGGGTCAATGTACATGTATAAATGAATGCAATGCATAATGAAGTAAGTCAATAAGATCTCTCGTATAAAATTTATCAACTTACATATTTTTTTGAGACCCATGAACAGAATATATAATAATAATACACATGGGGAATCAACAACATAGGCACTACTAGTGCTTATATGAATAAAGGCATTTATGAAAGTTGCGTGTTTGCTCGTTTCATTTGTATCGAATGGATCATGCCAAAAGGAAAGAAGGGATAGACTTAACATACCTTAACTCCATTGAGTCCTTAATACCTTCAAAGCAATTCTTCAAACAACTCAACTCAATCTACCATAGCATAAGGAGATTCAGAATCAGTGTTGAGTAAAGGCTAAGTCCGCAACTTAAACTAGTAGCTCGTTTACTTAAATTTGGGCAGCATCTCCCCTGTAATGAGAGCCTCCTCCAACACCATATACCAACAACAATGACCAGAGAAATCCAGCAATACATAATTATCAATAACAAGACATCATATAACAACAACAAGTCACAACAACTCCACGACAAGCGGCAAGCTCCAATTGGAATCTGTATACCCCCTATCACCCCTTATAGACTTCTTACTATAACTTAATAGTATCATTAACATGATAAGGAAGTCAATCATCAATTATTCCATACTTATACCATATATTTATAACAAATAAAATAATCCACAACTCCAATTATCCTCAATTAACAACTTTATTCACTAGTTCATGTTTAGTCCATCCACTTAACTTAATCAATGTCAAGAAAACCTTAGGCACATACAAGAACAAAATATAAATACCTCTTACAGTAGCTTCAAGTCGAAATCAAAGTTACATTTAGCTTATAACTTCCCTCAATGTCAATACAACACCATAGAAGTGACTTAAGTTAATCTTCACTTGCAATCTCAAGTTTCATATGTTTCTTTCATCAATTCACTTGATCAACATATATACATGCATAAGAACATAAACCATATCATAATAAAGTTATTTTCATCATTTTCCAGCCATAAAAACATATGTATATATAGTCTTAAAACAACTCAACAAAAGATAACAATATCTCTTCCCCTTTCAAGTGTTATCTTGTAATCTTCATCCAAATTACTTAACCAACACATAGATAAGATTAATCCCAAGAAATAGGGTGTTATTCATACCTTAAATAATCTTAAAAACCTCTAATCAAAGCTTCCCTTAGCTTACAAGCACCCTTAATCATATCACAACACCATAGAGACTTTCTTCTTCACTTAGGCTAACTTTGATGTTTGAATATGGTGTATTTCTTTGGAGCCTTTGGGGAACTGTTTGGGAGGGTTTGGAGAGTGTGAGTCTGGAAGGAGGACGAAAAATGAGCAAAGCTCATACCAAAAACGAGATAAGAATAAGTGAAGGTCGGGCCCCGACCAAGTGGGTCCCATAGTGGCTTCCTACGAAGTCTCGCAAAAACACAAATATCTCTCTACACTGATGTCGTATTGACGAACGGTTTGCAACTTTAGAAACTAGATACATGGGTATTTAATTGAATATAAATATCTCCCTTCAAATTTCAATATATTGGGAGAAAACTTCCTCGCAAGCCGGCTTATAAACCAGCCAGTTTTTCCGAAGTTCGACGACGTGACTTGGTGACCCTACTTTAAAAATCCATATTTCTCTACCCCGAAATCGTATGAATAAATGGTTTGGACATTTGAAAACTAGGTTCAAATGCCTTAATTTTGTATGATATGTCCCAAATGACATCATAAAGCTTACGAATTTAATTTCTCATAACGGCTCCTTACAAGGTAAATCTTAGCTCGAGTTTTCCGCAACTTAAATCCAATTTTTCCCAAACTTTATATTTTATATCCAAACATCATATATAGTCATAGCATGACTTTAAACTCATTTAAATCATTATTAACAAGTCTCTTATTAATCTTGACTTACGTAAGACTTCGGAAAACCTTTCTTATCCTTGTAGAAGGATTTCGTCCTTTATGAGATTATATTGGATAATTCTATAATGACAGTGATGTCTAAAGTACGGGGTGTAACAACATTAAATCACTTTATATACTTTCAAATAGGATCTCATTTCCGAGCTTACATCAATTGAGTTATGACGTACTTTCATGTACAAAAATATGGGGTGTAACAGTCCTAACTTCAAAAAGGTAAGTATCTTGCCTAACCTTGAGTGGGGAATTACCCCTAAGGCATTGAGTTTTATGTGGAAATTGTGTAATTGAAAACCATATACGCAAGGTGACGAGTACGTACTTGGTTTATATGTGCAAATTACATTGGTTGAAATTCATAGACGCCCTTATGTATTAAATTGGAAAATTGTTGGAACATAGTAAATCCTTGTTTGTTGAATTTGTTTTTATATGATAATTTGGTGTGATTTCCACCTTGATTTTTATGTGAACCCCGTGTTTATGTTGAGTTGATATTTCCTGGAGATAATTTCATTATGGATTATGCATTTGCTAATAATTTATTAAATGATTTAAAAGGATGCATTAATCTACTTGCCAAAACTTTAGATTAAAGAAGGCATTGTCCCTTGATGAATTACTTTCCAGTACATGTTGTTGAAATTGGTATTGAGTTATAAAGGTCGTAAATCATATTGAGGCAAGGTGTTAAATTGTGAAATATTATTTTGTTGATTCATTTACTCTCGGATATCTTGTTAAGATTTTGTGCACATTATGGTCGAGCCATGGGCTCCTTATTATGGAAAATAATGTATTGTTGATTTCTTTGGCAAGTTGTAATATTTGAGAACTTGAGGTGCAATTTGTGATATGTTTTGATATTTGAGCACTTGAGGTGCAATTTGTGATATGTTTTGATATTTGAGCACTTGATGTGTAATTTGTGATATGTTGTCATATTTGAGTACTTGAGGTGCAATTTGTGATATGTGGTTATATTTGAGCACTTGAGGTGCAATTTATAATATGTTGTGACATTTGAGCACTTGAGGTGCAAGTTGTGTTATGCTATGATAATCGGGCACTTAAGATGCGAATTGTGATATATTATGATATTGATATTGTAACGACTGGCCTAGACCGTCATCAGCTACGGAGATTCAGAGTTTTCTTGGTTTGGCAGGGTATTACTATCGTTTTGTAGAGGAATTTGCATCTATTGCATCACATATGACTAGGCTGACCCAGAAAGGTGCTCTGTTCAGGTGGACAGATGAGTGTGAGGAGAGCTTTCAGAAGCTAAAGACAGCTTTGACTACAGCCCCAGTATTGGTATTGCCTACAGGTTCGAGGTCTTATACTGTATATTGTGATGCATCGCGGATCGGTTTTGGTGCGATGTTGATGCAGGATGGTAGGGTGATTGCCTTGGCGTCGAGATAGCTGAAGGTGCATGAAAAGAACTATCATGTCCACGACCTTGAGTTAGAAGCTATTGTTCATTCTTTGAATATTTGGCGGCACTATTTGTACGGTGTCCCTCATGAGATCTACACCAAACATCGGAGTTTGTAGCATCTGTTCAAGCAAAAGGATCTTAACTTGCATCAGCGGAGGTGGTTGGAGCTACTTAAGGACTATGATATCACCATTTTTACCATCCGAGAAAGGCCAATGTGATTGCTGATGCTTTGAGTCGTCGGGCAGAGAGTTTGGGGAGTTTATCATATCTACCAGCAGCAGAGAGGCCATTGGCATTGGATGTTCAGTCCTTAGCCAACAAGTTTGTGAGATTGGATATTTCTAAGCCGAGTCGAGTATTGGCTTGTGTGGTCTCACGGTCTTCTCTTTATGATCGTATCAGGGAGCGTCAGTATGATGACCTCCATCTGCTTTACCTTAAGGTCACGGTTCAGCACGGTGATGCTAAGGAGATCACTATTGGGGATGATGGTTCATTGAGGATGCAGGACAAGCTATGTGTGCCCAATGTATATGGGTTGTGTGAGTTGATTCTCCAGGAGGCTCACAGCTTGCGGTAGTCCATTCATCCGGGTGTCGCGAAGATGTACCAGGACTTGAGGCAACATTACTGGTGGAGGAGGATGAAAAAGGACATAGTGGAGTATGTACCTCGGTGTCTAAATTGCCAGCAGGTGAAGTATGAGCATCAGCGGCCAGGTGGGTTACTTTAGAAGTTAGAGATTCCAGAGTGGAAATGGGAGTGGATCACTATAGATTTCGTTGTTGGACTCCCACAGACTCAGTGGAGGTTTGATACAGCTTGGGTGATTGTGGATAGACTAACCAAGTCAGCTCATTTCTTTCTTGTGATGACTACCTATTCTTCCAAGCAGCTGGCTCGAATTTATATCCGCGAGATCGTCAGGCTTTATGGCGTACCGGTATCTATCATCTCTGACCGGGGTACGCAGTTTACATCACGGTTCTGGAGGGTCGTACAACATGAGTTGGGTACTCGAGTGGAGTTGAGCACAACGTTTCACCCTCAGACGGACGGACAGTCCGAGTGCACTATTCCAATATTAGAGGATAAGCTCCATACGTGTGTGATAGATTTTGGATGTTCTTGGGCTCAGTTCTTGCCACTTGTGGAGTTTTCCTACAACAACAGTTATCAGTCGAGCATCCAGATGGCACCATATGAGGCTCTGTATGGTAGGCGGTGTCAGTCTCCAATGGGTTGGTTTTAGCCGAGCGAGGCTATATTATTGGTTATAGACTTGGTTAAGGATGTCCTAGATAAAGTGAAGGTGATTCATGATCGACTTCGCACAGCCCAGTCTAGGTAGAAGAGTTATTGTTGATCGTAAGGTTTGCGATGTTGCATTCATGGTTGGAGAGCGGGTCCTGCTCCGGTTGTCACCCATGAAGGGTGTTATGAGGTTCGAAAAGAAGGGCAAACTGAGCCCGAGGTTTATCGGCCCATTCGAGGTGTTGCGGAGTGTTGGGGAGGTTGCTTATGAGCTTGCCTTGCCTCCCAGTCTAGCAGGGGTTCACCCAGTATTCTATGTTTCTATGCTCTGGAAGTATCACGGTGATCTGTCTCATGTCTTGGATTTTAGCTCAGTCTAGTTGGACAAGGATTTATCTTATGTTGAGGAGCCGGTGGCCATTTTGGATAGGCAGGTGCGAAAGTTGAGGTCAAATAAGATTGCTTCCGTTAATGCGCAACCGTTATCCTCTTCTTTTCACCACTTCAGGTATGTCTCTATACTCGTTCGAGGACAAATGGTTGTTTTAATAGGGGGAGGATGTAACGACCTGGACGGTCATTTTGAGAGTTATAACCCCGATCCCCTGTTTACTGCTTTCCCCGTATCTTTTTCTGCTCATGTGACTTGCCGGGAGGTTTTGTTGTTGGTTTCGGAGTATTTTGGGACACTTAGTCCCTAAACGGAAGCTTAAGCCTTAGGATTTTGTCCGTAGTCAAAACTGTGTAAAGAAGACTCCGAAATGGAGTTTTGTCGGTTCCATTAGCTCCGTTGGGTATTTTGGATTTAGGGGCGTGTCCGGTTTGTATTTTAGAGGTCTGTAGCTGATTTAGGCTTGAATTGGCGAAAGTCGAATGTTTGAAGATTTTGACCGGTAGTGGACTATTTGATATCGAGGTCGGATTCCGATTCCGGAGGTTGGAGTAGGTCCGTAATGTCAATTATGACTTGTGTGCAAAATTCGAGGTCAATCGGACGTGATTTGATAGGTTTTGGCATCAGTTGTAGAAGTTTGAAGTATCAAAGTTCATTAAGTTTGAATCGGAGGGTGATTCGTGTTTTTAGCATTGTTCGATGTGATTTGAGGGCTCAACTAAGTTTGTATAGTGTTTTAGGACTTGTTGGTATGTTTGGTTGAGGTCCCGGGGGCCTCGGGTGTATTTCGGATACTTAACGGATCAAACATTAGAGTTGTCTATTTCCTGAAGTTTCTGGTTTCTGGTGCTTTCACACATACGGTGGGGAGACCGCAGGTGCGGACTCGCACATGTGGATGAAGGAGCGCAGATGCGGGATTTGGAAGCCCAAGCTGGGTTCGCAGGTGCGGAGGTAATTGTGCAGAAGCGGCCTCGACTCTGCGGTTGGCCCGTGCGCAGGAGTGGTGAGGGTCGCAGGTGCGGTTCCTTGGTTGCAGGAGCACATCCGCAGGTGCAACGCTTCTCTTGCAGATGCGGACCTAGAGGACTTAAGTTAAGTCCGCATCTGCGATGGAATTTCCGCAGGTGCGGCATCGCAGGTGCGATTATAGGCCCGCAGATGCGAAATCGCTAGGAAGAAAAGGCCAAGTTCAAGGGTTTTATCCCATTTTCAATTTTGGGACTTTAAGAGCTCGGATTCGGGCGATAATTTAGGAGATTTTCAGAGGAAGCTTTTGGGTAACTTATATTCCACTAATCTATGATTGATTTTATCATTTAATTTCGGATTTGGGGTGAAAATGTGGGAGAAATGGAAAGAAGTTCTTCAACAATGATTTTGGGTTTTGATTGGGATTTTGACATTGGTTTTGGATAATTTTGGTATGAGTGAACTCGTGAGTGAATGTGTGTTCATATTTTGTGACTTTTACCCGATTCCGAGACGTGGGCCCGGGTTAACTTTTTGGGGAGATTTTCTATTTTCTTGCTTTAACTTTGATTTCATTAATTAGATTAGTTTCTTATAGTTGTATTTATGGTATGTAATTTATTTTGGCTAAATTTGGGCCATTCAGAGTCGGATATTCGTGGAAAAGGCATTGTTACCGATTGATTGAGCTTGGTTCGAGGTAAGTGGCTTGCCTAACCTTATGTGGGGGAATCCCCTTAGGATTTGGTACTGTTGTGATATGTGAGCGCCGTGTAAGTGAGGTGACGAGTACGTACACGGGATATTTGTTGTAAAACACGATTTATTTTTACTGAGTAGCAACCTGTTTTCCTTTAATTTGAGTTATACCGTTTAAATTAGTATTAGTCTGTTTTCATTCTTAATTGAGCTATTCCAATATGTGTGGTTATCCTGTTTAGTCTAATATCGAATGTCTACATGCTTCAACTACTTATTTGAACTCTGCGAAGCATGCCTAGTTGATTTCCTGCTTTTTCTTGTTCTTTATCAGTATAACTGTAGAAATCTTGCTATTAACTGTTGTATTTGTCGGTTTGAGCTGTGTGTTTACTTTTGAGACTACGAGGAGGTACCTCGGGAGTTCTCCCTATATATTTACTTTTGAGACTACGAGGCAGTTCCTCGGGAGTTATCCCTACACATTTAATTTTGAGACTACAAGGCGATTCCTCGGGAGTTCTCTCTGTATATTTACTTTTGAGACTACGAGGCGGTTCTTCGGGAGTTCTCCCTGCATATTTAATTTTGAGACTCTGAGGCGGTACCTCGGGAGTTCTCCTTATATATTTATTTTGGGACTACGAGACGGTATCTCGGGAGATCCCCTGTTGTTTACCCTTATGTGTTGCACTGTTGCCTTGCTGTGTTTCCTTTTGTTAAATTCTAGTCTCTTATTATACTGTATATTCTCCCACTTTATTTATTATATGCCAGTGGGCCTGACCTAACTTGACCTCGTCACTACTCGACCGAGGTTAGGCTTGGCACTTACTGGGTACTATTGTGGTGTACTCATGCTACTCTTCTGCACATGTTTTTGTGTGCATATCCAGATACTTCTTATCAGCGCCGCTACTAGCTGAGAGTGCTTGCTGTTGTTCGGAGACTTCAAGGTACATCTTCTGCGTCCGCAAACCTTGGAGTCCACCTCTATTCTCTCCTATGTCATATTCTTCCATACTTCTTTTGTTAGACTCATACTAGTTTTCTTCTGTAGCTTGTGACTTATGATGTTTCGGGTTTTGGGAAAACTATGTATTTTAGAGTATTGGTTATTTTACATGTCGAGCGACATTGTTACTAGTTATTTAGTTATCCACTGCTGTAAGTTGCCAAGTTTTACTTTTGTTTTGTTATTTTCCGCAATATGTTAGGCTTACCTAGTCGTAGATACTAGGTGCCGTCACAATGTTATACGGAGAGAGTTTGGGTCGTGACAAGTTGGTATCAGAGCTCTAGGTTCATAAGTGTCGTGAGTCACAAGCCGATTTATTAGAGTCTAGTGGATCTGTACAGATACGTCTGTACTTATCTTCGGGAGGCTATGGAACTGTTAGGAAAAATTATACTTCTTTGATTCCTTATCGTGCGAAATTTGTAGACATAAAACAAAATCTAAACTTCTGTATTCTATTCTCTCACACATGGTTAGGAAACGTACATGCGGATCTGATGACCAGGCACCCGCGGCCCCTGCTAGAGCCGCGAGAGGTCGGGGCCAGGGTAGAGGCCGAGGACGTCCACACGGTGCAGCCAGAGCATAGGCTAGATTAATTCCACTTGCTCTTGACACATCTCAGGCCAGGGGAGGAGCACAGACTCCCGTCGCCGGTACTCTAGAGCAGCGGGTTCAGGTCGACCAAGTTCTAGAGATTTTTCCAATGCAGCCGGTAGCTCCAGCTTAGCCCGAGGTTAGGGCAGTAGTTTCTGAGGCAGAGCATCTCAGACTTGAGAGGTACAAGAAGTACCACCCTCCTACCTTCAGTGGATTGACGTTAGAGGATGCCTAGGGTTTTCTGGAGGAGTGTCACCGTATTTTCCATACTATGGGTGTAGCAGAATTGAGTGGGGTTTCCTTTACTGCATTCTAGCTTAGAGGAGTAGCCTATCAGTGGTGGCGTGCTTATGAGTTGAGTAGTCCGGATGAGGCAGCTTCACTTACATGGACTCAGTTCTCAGACATGTTTTTGAGAGAGTATGTCCCTCAGAACCTCAGGCACTCATGGCGCGCGGAGTTTGAGCAGCTCCGCCAGGGTGTTATGACTGTGTCAGAGTATGCAGTCTGCTTTAGTGATTTGGCCTGACATACACCGGCCTTGGTTGCCATAGTTCGAGAGAGGGTTCGACCGTTTATTGAGGGACTCCACCCTAGTATCCGGATTAGTATGGCCAGGGAGTTGGAGATGGATATTTCTTATCAGGAGGTTATGAGTATTGCTAGGAGATTAGAGGGCATGCTTGCCCGGGATAGAAAGGAGAGGGGGGCAAAGAGATCTCGAGAGTCTGGCACTTATAGTGGTACCCGTTCCCCAGTTGCAGTTCGCCATGGTAGGGGCTTTGGGAGTCGCCCCGTTCATTCAGCTCTTCTAGCCGCCAGCTGTATTTCGGTCCCTTCTAGGCCCCAGGAGCCTAATTATACACTGCCAGTATTTAGTATGCCTCCTGTTCGGGGTTCTTTTAGCGGTCAGTTCAGTAGACTTGGCCCGAGCCAGTCACAATAGCCACACACCCTCCCAGAGCTTGTTCTGATTGTGGCGACACTTGCCATATGGTAAGGGATTGCCCCAGACTTAGGAGGGGTGTACCTCCACATACTTCTCAGCCACCGCATGCTCCACCGGGTCCTCATGCTATGATTCTAGCACCAACTACCGCCCCACCTGCTTAGCCAGCTCAAGGTAGAGGTCGGGGAGGCCGAGGTCGCCCTAGAGGGGGAGGCCAGGCCAGATATTATGCTCTTCCAGCTCGTACATAGGCGGTTGCTTCTGACTCTGTCATTACAGGTATCGTTCTGGTCTTTCATAGAGACGCGTTGGTCTTATTTGATCGAGCCTCTACATATTCCTATGTGTCCCCTTATTTTGCTCCACATTTGGGCGTATCTTGGGACTCCTTGAGTTCCCCTGTTTATGTGTCTATTCCTGTGGGAGATTCTCTTTTTGTGGACCGCGTGTATCGGTCGTGTTTGATTGCTCTTAGTGGTTTTGAGACCAGAGCCGATTTATTATTACTCAGCATGGTAGACTTTGATGTTATCTTGGGCATGGACTGGTTGTCGCCCCATTATGCTATTCTTGATTGTCACGCTAAGACCGTGATGCTAGCTATGCCAGGTTTACCGCGATTAGAGTGGAGAGGTACCTTAGAGTATACTCCCAGCATAGTTATTTCATTTCTTAAAGCTCAACGAATGGTTGAGAAGGGGTATGCGCGTATCTAGCTTATGTGAGATATGTCAGTATTGATACCCCTACAGTTGAGTCAAATCCAATAGTGAGGGACTTTCCAGATGTGTTTCCAGCTGATCTTTCGGGCATGCCGCCCGACAGAGATATTGATTTTGGCATTGATTTGTTGCCGGGCACTCAGCCCATCTATATTTCCCCATATCGTATGTCTCCTCCTGAATTGAAGGAGTTGAAGGAGCAGTTACAAGAGTTGCTTGATAAGGGCTTTATTCGGCCCATTGTGTCACCTTGGGGTGCTCCTGTCTTGTTTGTGAAGAAGGATGGTTCTATGCGTATGTGCATTGATTATCGCCAGCTGAACAAAGTCACAGTGAAGAACATATATCCATTGCCTCGTATTGATGACTTATTTGATCAGTTATAGGGTGCCAGAGTGTTTTCCAAGATTGACTTGCATTCCGGCTATCATCAGTTGAAGATTCGGGAGTCAGATATCCCGAAGACTGCTTTCAGGACTCGGTATGGTCACTACGAGTTCCTTGTGATTTCATTTGGGCGGACCAATTCCCCAGCAGCTTTTATGCACTTGATGCACAGTGTGTTCCGGCCTTATCTTGACCCTTTCGTCATTGTGTTTATTGACAACATTCTAGTGTACTCCCGGACTCGGGAGGATCATGAGCAGCACCTAATGACTGTGCTTCAGACCATGAGAGAAAAGAGGTTATATGCAAAATTTTCAAAGTGTGAGTTTTGGCTAGACTCAGTGGCATTCTTGGGTCATGAAGTATCGAGTGATGGGATCCAGATGGATCCAAAGAAGGTGGAAGTGGTGCAGAGTTGGCCTAGACCGTCATCAGCTACGGAGATCCGGAGTTTTCTTTGTTTGGCGGGGTATTACCGTCATTTTGTAGAGGGATTCTAATCTCTTGTATCACCTATGAGCAGGCCGACCCAAAAGGGTGCTCCATTCAGGTGGACAGAGGAGTGTGAGGAGAGATTTCAGAAGCTCAAGACTGCTTTGATTATAGCCCCAGTATTGGTATTGCCTACAAGTTCGGGGTCTTATACTGTATATTATGATGCATCGCGGATTTGTCTCGGTGCGGTGTTGATGCAGGACGGTAGGGTGATTGCCTACACGTCCAGATAGCTTAAGGTACATGAAAAGAAATACAATGTCCCCTACCTTGAGTTAGCATCTATTGTTCATGCCGTGAAGATTTGGCAGCACTCATTTCATTCCTGTAGTTACTGGAGACCGGCACCGCCTACCATACAAGGCCTCATACGGAGCCATCTGAATGCTCGACTGGTAGCTGTTGTTGTAAGCAAACTTCGCAAGTGGAAAGAACTGATCCCAAGCACCCCCAAAATCAATCACACACGCACGAAGCATATCCTCCAGTATCTGAATAGTGCGCTCGGACTGTCCGTCCGTCTGAGGGTGAAATGTTGTACTCAACTCTACCCAAGTACCCAACTCTCGTTGTACAGCTCTCCAGAACCATGATGTAAACTGTGAACCCCGGTCAGATATGATAGATACCGGTAAACCATGAAGCCTAACAATCTCGCGAATGTAAACCTGAGCCAGCTGCTCCGAAGAGTATGTAGTAACTACAGGAATGAAATGAGCTGACTTGGTCAATCTATCCACAATCACCCAAACTGCAGTTTATCATATCTGAGTCCATGGCATACCGGTATCTATCATATTTGATCGGGGTACACAGTTTACATCACGGTTATGGAGAGCTGTACAAGGAGAGTTGGGTACTTGGGTAGAGTTGAGTACATCATTTCACTCTCAAACGGACGGACAGTCCGAGCGTACTATTCAGATACTGGAGGATATGCTTCGTACGTGTGTGATGGATTTTGGGGGTGCTTGGGATCAGTTCTTACCACTTGCGAAGTTTTCTTACAACAACAGCTACCAATAGAGCATTCAGATGGCTCAATATGAGGCCTTGTATGGTAAGCGGTGCCGGTCTCCAGTAACTACAGGAATGAAATGAGCTGACTTGGTCAATCTATCCACAATCACCCAAACTGCACAGAACTTCCTCTGAGTCCGTGGGAGCCCAACAACGAAATCCATAGTGATCTGCTCCCATTTTCATTCTGGAATATCTAACTTCTGAGCAAATCCACCCAGTCACTGATGCTCATATTTCGCCTGTTGACAATTTAGGCACCGAGCTACATATTCCACTATGTATTTCTTCATCCGCCTCCACCAATAGTGATGTCTCAAGTCCTGATACATATTTGCAGCACCCAGATGAATGGAGTACCGCGAACTGTGACCCTCCTAGAGAATCAACTCACGCAAACCATCTACATTAGGCATATATAGCCTGCCCTGCATCCGTAATACATCATCATCTGCAATAGTGACTTCCTTGGCGTTACTGTGCTGAACTGTGTCCTTAAGGACAAACAGATGGGGGTCATCATACTGACGCTCCCTGATACGATCATACAGAGAGGACTGAGAAACCGCACAAGCCAAAACTCGACTCAGCTCTGAAATATCCAATCTGAAAAACTGGTTGGCCAAGCCTAAACATCCAAGGCTAAAGGCCTTTCTGCTATCGGTAAATATGCTAAGCTGCCCAAACTCTCCGCCTTAGGACTCAAGGCATCAGCCACTACATTGGCCTTCCCGGGATGATAGAGAATGGTGATATCATAATCCTTAAGCAACTCCAACTATATCCACTACCGCAAATTAAGATCCTTCTGTTTAAATAGATGTTGTAGACTCCGGTGATCAGTATAGACCTCACAATGGACACCGTACAAATAATGCCGCCAAATATTCAAGGCATGAGCAATATCTGCTAACTCAAGGTCATGGACAGGATAATTCTTCTCATGTACCTTTAACTGTCTAGACGTATAGGCAATCACCCTACCGTCTTGCATCGATACTGCGCCGAGAACAATACGTGACGCATGACAATACACAGTATAAGACCCTGAACCTATAGGCAATACCAATATTTGGGCTGTAGTCAAAGCTGTCTTGAGCTTTTGGAAGCTCTCCTCACATTCCTCGGTCCACCTGAACGGAGCACCCTTCTGGGTCAATTTGGTCATAGGTGCAATAATAGAAGAGAAACCCTCTACAAATCGGCGATAATATCCTGCCAAACCAAGGAAACTCCGGATCTCCGTAATTGAGGACGGTCTGGACCAACTTTGCACTACCTCAATCTTCTTCGGATCTACCTTGATCCCTTCACATGAAACTATATGACCCAAAAATTCCACTGAATCAAGCCAGAATTCACACTTTGAAAATTTTTCATATAACTTCTTTTCTCTCAAAGTCTGAAGCACATACCTCAAGTGCTACTCATGATCTTCCTAACTCCGGGAATACACCAGAATGTCGTCAATAAACACAATGACGAAGGAGTCAAGATAGGGCTGAAATACATTGTTCATCAAATGCATAAATGCTGCTGGGGCATTTGTCAGCCAAATGACATTACAAGAAACTCATAATGACCATACCGAGTCCTAAAAGCAATCTTCGAGATATCTGGCTCCCGAATCTTCAACTGATGATAGCATGAACGCAAGTCAATTTTAGAGAATACCCTGGCACCCTGAAGTTGATCAAATAGGTCATCAATATGTGGCAATGGATACATATTCTTCACTATAACCTTATTCAGCTGACGGTAATCAATACACATCCACATAGAACCATCCTTCTTCTTCAAAAATAAGACATGATCACCCCAAGGCAATACACTGGGCCTAATGAAGCCCTTATCAAGCAACTCATGTATTGTCCTTTTAATTCTTTCAACTATGATGGGGCCATACGATATGGTGGAATAGAAATGGGCTGAGTTCCTGGTAACAAATCAATGCCAAAGTCAATATCCCTGTCGGGTGGCATACCCAGAAGATCCACTGGAAATACATCAAGAAAATCCCTTACTATAGGAATTAACTCCACGGTAGGAGTATCAACACTAACATCTCTCACACAGGCCAGATACGTATCACACCCCTTCCCAACCATCTATTGAGTCTTAAGAAATGAAATAACCCTGCTAGGAACACAATCCGAGGTACCTCTCCACTATAGCCGTGGTAAACCCGGCATAGCCAACGTCACCATCTTGGCGTAACAATCAAGAATAGCATGATAGGGTGACAACCAGTCCATGCCCAAAACAATATCGAAATCCACCATACTGAGCAATAATAAATTACCTCTGGTCTCAAAACCACTGATAACAATTAAACATGACCGATACACGTGGTCCACAATAATAGATTAATCCACGGGTGTAGATACATAAATAGAAGAACTCAAGGAATCATGGGATACGCCCAAATACGGGGCAAAATAAGATGACACATAAGAATAAGTGGAGCCTGGATTAAATAAGACTGATGCATCTCTATGCCAGACCAAAATAATACCTGTGATAACAGAATCAAATGCAACGGCCTCTGTCCTAACAGGAAGGGCATAATATCTCGCCTGGCCTCTCCCTCTAGGGTGACCTCTACTTGTCCAACCTCCACCTTTAGATGGCTGTGCAGATGGAGTGGCAACTGGTGCAGTAATCATGGCCTGAGAAGCCTTAGGTCCCTATGGGTTAGGTGGGGCCTGAGAAATCTGTGGAGGTGCACCCCACCTAAATCTGGGCAATCCCTCACTATATGACGAGTATCACCATACTCAAAACAAGCCCTCGGAGGATGTGGCTGCTGGGACTGGCTTGGGCCTGATCGATTAGACTGCCCGCTGAAGGCACCCCGTATAGGAGGTACAGAAGACACTAGTTGTGCATAATATGGAACCTGAGGTCTGGGAGTAGCCGGAATACCATTGGAAGCTGGAAGTGCTAAATGAATAGGACGGCTCACAAAACCTCTACCATGACGGGCTACAACTGGGGCACGAGAATTATTATATGTGCCAAAATCTCGAGGTCTCTTAGTTTCCCTCTCTTCTCTCTCCCGAGTTCGCATACCCTCCAATCTCCTAGCAATTGACACCACATGTTGGTATATGATGTCCATCTCTTGTTCTCGAGCCATACTGAATCTGATACTAAGGTGGAGCCCCTCAATAAATCGACGGACCCGCTCTCGAACAGTAGCAACCAAAGCTGGTGCATGCCTAGCCAAATCATTGAATCGGACCGCATATTCTGACACGGTCATAGAACCCTGGCGCACCATGCATCTCTAAGACTTTGAGGAACATACTCCCTCAAGAACATATATGAGAATTGAGTCTAAGTGAGTGAAGCTGCCTCGGCCGGACTATCCAACTCATATGCCTGCCACCACTGGTAGGCCGCTCCTCTAAGCTGGAATGCTGTGAAAGAAACCCCACTAGAATCCACAATACCCATGGTACGGAGGATACGGTGACATTCCTCAAGAAAACTATGATCATCCTCTGAAGCTAAACCGCTGAAAGTGGGAGGGTGGTACTTCTTGTACCTCTCGAGCCTTAGTTGCTCCCCCTCTGAAATTGCTGCCCTAACCTTGGGCTAAACTGGGACAATTGGTTGCACTGGTATAACCTCTGGGGCATGGTCAACCTGGGCCCGTGGCTCTGGGGTATGGGCGGCGGGAGTCTGTGCTCCTCCCCCGGCCTGAGATGTGGAAGGATCAAGTAGAATCAACCCTGCCTAAGCTAGAGTGCCATACATGCTAAAAAACTAGGCAAGAGTCTCCTGAACTGCAGGAGTAGTAACAGGCGTCTCAGGTGCCTGCCCTCCAACTAGAGCTACTGGTGGCTCTGTTGTAGCAGCTCGTGCAGGTGATCTGGCTGCACCATGTGTTCTTCCCCGGCCTCTGGCTCGGCCTCTGCCTCGACCCCGGTCTCTTGTGACTCCAACAGGGGGCACGGGTGTCTGATCATCGGATCCAGTTGTGCGTGTCCTCACCATTTGTGAGAGAATAGAAATACAATGGTTTAAAATTTAGAAGTCAATAAATGCGCACGATAAGGAATCAAAGAAGTGAATATTTTCCTAACAGTTCCATAGCCTCCCGAAGATAAGTACAGACGTCTCCGTACCGATCCGCGAGACTCTACTAAATCTGCTTGTGACTCATAACACCTATGAACCTAGATCTCTGATACCAACTTGTCACAACCCAAAATTTCCCTCCGTAGGATGTCGTGATGGCACCTAGTCTCTAAGACTAGGTAAGCCAATCAATATGCGGAATAATCAAAATAACAATTAAAAACTTTTAAAATCTCAACTTCTCAGTACATAAAGAAATTCCCAAAACCCGGTGATATACAAGTCACAAGCTCTAAAGAAGTAGTACGAATATCTTTATACATCAGAGTCTAATGTGAATAGGGAAACAACATAATAAGGATAGAAGGGGAATCCGAAGTCTGTGGATGCTGGCAGATACCTTGAAGTCTTCGCGTTCAGCTAGCTCACTAATACCTGGTCTTATAGGGAGTACCTAGATCTGCATAAAAAGATGTGCAGAAATATAGTATGAGTACACCACTGCTATACTCAGTAAGTGCCAAGCCTAACCTCGGTAGAGTAGTGACGAGGTCAGGTCAGGCCTGACTGGAATAATAAATGACATGGTGATATGTTTAACAATATAATAACAATAAAGGACAATGAAAATGAATCAAGTAAGTAGTATGTCACCATTAAATTGCACAGAATAAAGGCAAATAATACCTTGTGGAAAGGAAACAGAAATTTACAATTTTAAGAGAAATCACGACAATAAATCAAGAGCAAATGCGGCCATAAATAAATATCAACAAGGGCACTCCCGAGGTACCGTCTCTATTCCCAAATAATAAATAATTTCACAATATCTCATTTCCTTATATCACCGCGGGAGCCTTCACATTTAAGTTTTAAAGAAAATATTTTTTTCGAAATAACATCCCGCGTTTTAACCACCCTTATCACACCGCATGACTTCTAGTAGTTCCCCTACTAGCCACGCGTATCAAGCCATCCTTATCTCACCTTATGTGTTTCAACACCCAGACCTTATACCACCGTATGCGTATCAATATCACAATATATCATAATTTGCACCTTAAGTGCCCAAAAATTTCAACTTGCCAAAATAAATCAATAACAATATTTTTCCACAATAAAGAGCTCACGGCTCATGCCAAAATAAATCAACAACAATATTTTCCATAATAAAGAGCTCACGGCTCCATCACAATGAGTACGAACGCCTCATAAAATATTCGGCAAAAATAATATTTCACAAATTTAACACCTTGTCTGAATATCAAATTTTTAAATGTAAAATACTTCATTTTTAATAATATTTAAATTAAGAAATTCATCCTTTAAGTAATGCACAGAACAAAAGAAAACGGAGTTTTAACTAAATTGGTAAAACACTTAGCAGGAACAAGTCAGGCAAATTTAAAATACGAAAATATATTAACGATGATGATTATAACAGAATAAAATAATTTAATTAATATGCAACAGTGCTCTACACAATTTAAAGACATAATCTTCCACATTTAGCCCGTGTACACACTCGTCACCTCGTGTACACAACTTTCAACACATTACAATTATCACATCAATACCAATCCTAGGGTGAATTTCCCCCACACAAGGTTAGACAAGTCACATACCTCAACTTGCTCCAATTTAATCCACCAGTAGGCCTTTTCCTCGATTATCCAACTCTGAACGGCTCGAATCTAGCAAAAATAATTCGATACAGTCAATAAAAATTATAGCAATTAATTTCATAAGAAAATATTACATTTTTCAATAAAAATCCAAAATTAACTCAAAAATTGCTCGTGGGGCCCACGCCTCAAAATCCGGCAAAAGATACGAAATATGAACACCCATTCAACCACGAGTCTAACCATACCAAAATTACTAAATTACGATAACAATCCGGCCCTCAAATCCTCAAATTTATCCAAGAGAGTTTTCAAACTTTTTCAACATAATTCACTAATTAAATGATAAAAACAACCATGGATTCAGGTAATTTAACCAATATTGAGTTAAGAACACTTACCCCATTGTTTTCTATGAAAATCTCCCAAATATTGCCTCAATCTGAGCTCCAAATCGGTAAAAATGAAAAATGGGACGAAGTCCCATTTTCAGAACTTAAACATTCTGCCCAGTGATTTCTTTTATGCGATCGCGGACCAACTCACGCGATCGTGAAGCATAATATTTTATTGCCCAAAAATAACTCTACGCGATCGCGAAGCAAAGTCTCTACAAGCCTACACGATCGCGAAGCATTAAGCGCGTGGCCCAACTCCTTCCTCGTTTCCTCTTCGCGAACGCGGTCTTTGCCACGCGTTCTCATAGCACAGCTTGCCAAACCTACGTGATCGCAGACTCGCCCACGCGATCGCATAGCAAAAAATTTTCAGCTGCCCAATTAAGTCTATGCGATCGCGGACCTTCTCACGCGATTGCATAGAAGAAAACCAGACACTAAATTTCAGCAAGTCCAAGTCTAAAATTTGATCCGTTAGCCATCCGGAACTCACCCGAGGCCCCCGGGACCTCAACCAAATACACCAACAAGTCCTAAAACATCATACAAACTTAGTCAAAACCTCAAATCACATCAAACAATGCTAAAACCATAAATCACACCCAATTCAAGCTTAATGAAACTTAAGAATTTCCAACTTCTACATTCGATGCTGAAACATATCAAATCAAATCCGATTGACCTCAAATTTTGCACACAAGTCATAAATGATATAACGGAGCTATGAAAATTTTCGGAACTGGATTCCGACCCCGATTTCAAAAATTCAACTCCTCGGTCAAACTTCCAAACTTAAATTCCTATTTTAGCCATTTCAAGCCTAATTTAACTACGGACTTCCAAATAAAATTATGATCATGCTCCTAAGTCCAAAATCACCATACGGAGCATGTTCGGTCTTCCATATATCTGAAGGACCATGTCCTTCCACCCTTGCACCTCTAAGTTTTCCAGCAGCATGACCATCCCTTCTTCCTCCAAATCCTTCAGGAGCCTACCTTTCAAGATAGTTCATTTGCCAAACTTATCCAGCTTGTCCTTTTCACTGTTTGACTCATCCTCCTCTTCTTCACTACATTCTTTTTATTCAGCAATTTTAACTTGTTTGGTTTTCACTGCAAACCTGGTCCTTTTGGCTAAGGTAGATTTTGACCGGTAGTGGACTTTTTGATATCGGGGACGGATTACGATTCCGGAGGTTAGAGTAGGTCCGTAATGTCAATTATGACTTGTGTGCAAAATTTGAGGTCAATCGGACGTGATTTGATAGATTTCGGCATTGGTTATAGAAGTTTGAAGTTTCAACGTTCATTAAATTTGAATCGGAGGATGATTCATGTTTTTAGCATTTTTTGATATGATTTGAGGGCTCGACTAAGTTCGTATGATGTTTTAGGACTTGTTGGTATGTTTGGTTGAGGTCCCGGGGGCCTCGGGTGTATTTCGGATGCTTAACGGATCGCAAATTGGACTTGTGTGTTTGCTGAAGTTTTGTTTTCTTGTGTTTTCACACCTATGGTTGGGAGACCGCATGTGCGGACTTGCACGTGCGGATGAAGGAGTGCAGATGAAGGATTTGGCAGCCCAAGTTGGGTTCGCAGGTGCGGAGGTAATTGCGTAGAAGAGGCCTCGCTTCTGCGGTTGTCCCGTGCGTAGGAGCGGTGAGGGTCGCAGGTGCGGTTCCTTGGTCACAGGAGCGCATCCGCAGGTGCGGTGCTTCTTTTGCAAATGCGGACCCAGGGGACTTAAGTTAAGTCTGCACTTACGATGGAATTTCCCCAGGTGCGGCATCGCAGGTGCGATTATAGGCCCGCAGATGCAAAATCGTTGGGCAGAAAAGGCCAAGTTCGAGTGTTTTATCCCATTTTTAATTTTGGGACTTTGAGAGCTAGGATTTGGGCAATAATTTGGGAGATTTTCAGAGGAAGCTTTTGAGTAACGATTCTTAACCCATTTATAGTTATATTCCATTAATCTATCATTGATTTCATCATTTAATTTCAGATTTGGGTGAAAATTTGGGAAAAATGGAAAGAAGTTCTTCAACCAAGATTTTGGGTTTTTATTGGGATTCTGACATCGATTTTGGATAATCTTGGTATGAGTGAACTCGTGAGTGAATGGGTGTTCATATTTTGTGACTTTTACCCAATTCCGAGACGTGGGTCCGAGTCGACTTTTTGGGGCGATTTTCTAATTTCTTGCTTTAACTTTGATCTCATTAATTAGATTAGTTTCTTATAGTTGTATTTATGGTATGTAATTGATTTTGGCTAGATTTGGGCCATTCGAAGTCGGATATTCGTGGAAAAGGCATTGTTACCGATTGATTGAGCTCGATTCGAGGTAAGTGAATTGCCTAACCTTGTGTGGGTGACGGGTACGTACATGGGCTATTTGTTGTAAAACCCAATTTACTTTTACTGAGTAGCAACCTGTTTTTCTTTAATTTGAGTTATACCGTGTAAATGAGTATTAGTCTATTTTCATTCTTAATTGAGCTATTCCAATATGTGTAGTTATCCTGTTTAGTATAATATCGCATGTCTACGTGCTTTAACTGCTTATTTTAACTCTCTGAAGCATGCCTAGTTGATTTCCTGCTTTTCCTTGTTCTTTATCAGTATAATTGTAGAAATCTTGCTATTAACTGTTGTGTTTGTCAGTTTGAGCTGTGTGTTTACTTTTGAGACTACGAGGCGGTACCTCGGGAGTTCTCCCTGTATATTTCCTTTTGAGTCTACAAGGCGATTCCTCGGGAGTTCTCCCTGCACATTTACTTTTGAAACTACGAGGCGGTCCACGGGAGTTCTCCCTATATATTTACTTTTTAAACTACGAGGCGGTTCCTTGGGAGTTCTCCCTGCATATTTAGTTTTGAGACTATGAGGCGGTACCTCGGGAGTTCTCCCTGTATATTTATTTTGGGATTACGAGATGGTATCTCGGGAGATCCCCTGCTATTTACCCCTGTGTGTTGCATTGTTGCTTTGTTGTGTTTCCTTTTGTTAAATTCTAGTCTCTTATTATACTGTATATTCTCCTGCTTTATTTATTATATACCAATGGGCCTGACCTGACCTCGTCACTACTCGACCGAGGTTAGGCTTTGCACTTACTAGGTACCGTTGTGGTGTACTCATGCTACTCTTTTGCACATATTTTTGTGTGCAGATCCAGGTACTTCTTATTAGCCCCGCTACTAGTAGAGAGTGCTTGCTGTTGTACGGAGACTTCAAGGTACATCTGCTGCGTTCGCAGACCTCGGAGTCCCCCTCTATTCTCTCCTATGTCATTTACCTACCGTACTTCTTTTGTTAGACTCTGGTGTATAGAGATACTAGTTTCCTTCTATAGCTTATGACTTATGATGTTCCTGGTTTTGGGAAGACTGTGTATTTATAGAGTATTTGTTATTGTACATGCCAAGCGACATTGTTACTAGTTATTTAGTTATCCACTGCTATTAGTTTCCAAGTTTTACTTTCGTTTTGTTATCTTCCGCAATTTGTTAGGCTTACCTAGTCGTAGAGACTAGGTGCCGTCACGACATTATACGGAGGGAGTTTGGGTCGTGACAGATACGCATGCAGTGGTTTAAGGTTTGGGTGTTGAAACACATGCGGTGATATAAGGAGGGCTTGATATGCGTGGCTAGTAAGGGAACTACTAGAAGCCATGCAGTGCGATAAGGGTGGCTAAAATGCGGGATGCTATTTCGGGGAAAATAATTTTTAAAAACTAAATGTGAAGGCTCCCGCGGTGATATAAGGAAAAATTGAAATTTATTTATGATTTGGGACTACGAGGCGGTACCTCGGGAGTGCCCTTTGTTGAAATTTCTCTATGGTTGTACTTGCTTTTGGTTATTTTATTTTTCTGTGATGTGTAAATTTTTATATTCTTCCGTGATGTATTGTTTGATTTTATTATGTGTTTTGTATTCTTTGTTGTATTGTGCTGGCTTTGGCTCTTTCTACAAGACTCTGAGGATTTGTGTTTCTGGTTTTTACTGGTTTTCGAGGTTTGAGTTGTTTTGAATAAAAGAAATTGCTATTATATTTTAATTTAATAAATTTTACATCCAAATCAGTAGCTATCAGATGCTTCATTTTAATTGAAATGTCATTTTCTTCACCCAAACGAGTTCAAAATTAAATTCATTTCTTTGTTAATTTCTTTCTTTGTTTAAAAATTATAAACTTACTTTACTGAAAATTAATTGATCGCGTGGATCTTATATACATTGATATTTTAGTACGTGAGTTGTCCTTACGGTTATAATAGAGATATGGGCACGAGGTACCGTGAAAAATATGAAAGTGGGCTTATGTAACGACCCGACTTATCGTTTTAAGAATTTACGTTCCGTCCGGTGGCTCAAGGTCTCGAGCAGCTTTGAAATGTGTATTATGACTTGCGAGGGTGGTCAAATTTGGTTTTCGGATGATTCCGGATTTAATTGAAAGAACAATTTTTGTTTTGGAAGCTTAAGTTGAAATAATTGACCAGATAGTGAATTATGTGTAAACGACCCCGAAATGGAGTTTTGATGATTCCAATAGCTCTGTATGGTGGTTTTGGACTTAGGAGCGTGTCGGAAAAATTATTTGGAAGTCCGTAGTGAAATTTTTCTTGAAATGGCGAAAGTTTAATTTTTGGGAATTTTGATCAAGGAGTTGACTTTTTGATATCGGAGTCGGAATCCAGTTCTAAAAAATTTCATAGATCCTTTATGTCGTTTATGACTTGTGTACAAAATTTGAGGTCTATCATAATTGATTTGTTAGGTTTCGACATCGAATGTAGATGTTGGAAATTCTTAAGTTCGTTAAGCTTGAATTGGGGTATGATTCGTGGTTTTAGCATTGTTTTATGTGATTTGAGGTTTCAACTAAGTTCGTATGATGTTTTAGGACTTGTTGGTGTATTGGGTTGAGGTCCCGAGGGCCTCGGGTAAGTTTCGGATCATTTTTTTACTGCTGATTGTTTTGACAGCAATGTGCAAAATTTTTGATGCGCACAGCTGACTTTGGAAGCATATATCTCAAAATCTATAAGGAATAAGGAAATTATCAAAATATGAAAGTTGTATACCTTTGACTGCAGTTTCCAGAATAATAAGCCATTCATCATTCGGACATTTGTACGGAAAGTTATGATCGATTGACTGAAGCTAGTACTGCAGATTTTGGCTACAGCAGTGTGCATCGCCAGATATTTCTGTTGCACAAGGCTGACTTTGGGAGCTTATATCTCGCAATCTATAAGTAGTTGGCGATGAGAAAAACATGAAAGTTGTATCCCTTTGTATCTAGTTTACAGAAATTTAAACCCTTGGCAGTTGGAGTTGAATATAAGAAGTTATGGTTGATACACTACAGACTATCGGGGAAGAGTTTTGGAAGAGTTGGATGTTTTTAACATAAGCATGTAATGATCTAAAGGTCCATTTTTAGTTTTAGAGATCGAAATTCGATTTCGAGACTTTCGGGATTTTGATAATGAATTATAGGAGTGATCTGGAAAGTTTGGTCTAATTTCATCAAGTCGCGATTGGGTGTTTAGCGCGAAACATGAGTTAAGTGTTTAACGAGCGAAATTGGTATCGCATTGAGACAATGAGCTCTAAATTGAATTTCGATTGAACGACTAGGTTCGTATTATTATTTGTGACTCATAGGAACAAGAATCATCGAATTCTGAGTTTGTATGGTGGAGTTAGAGCCATTTTTAGTGAAAATATAACTGTTGGTGCAAGCAAGTTATGGTGTGGACTTTTAGTGAAGAAAATTAAATTTTTAGTGAAGGAAAATCGACTTTTAGTGACGGATGGGCAGGAACTTAAGGATCAAACAATGGTCATTTCCTTCATTTCGTTTTGGATTTTTGGAGCACGATTCTTGGGCGATTTTGAGGATTTCTTCACGACTTCGACTTGGGTAAGTGTCCTATATCCAAAAGTGATTATATTTCAGAAATCCATGGTTATATTCATCATTTATTTCGGATTTAAATGGAAGAAATCAAGATTTTTGCAAAACTTTTCAAGAACGAAAATTTTAGATTTGGAGGTCGAGTTATTATCGTAATTTGATAAAATTGGTATGGGTGGACTCGTAATTGAATGGGTTATAGGATTTTGTGAGTTTCGTCGGATTCCGTGACATGGGCTCCACATGCGGTTTTTGAGTTAAATTTCAGATTTTGTTGGAAAATTAGTATTTTTATATGAAATTAATTCCTATAATTAGTATTGACTGAATTGAATTAATTTGGATAGAATTGAGCTATCCGGAGGTCAATTCAAGCAAGAAGACAATTTTGGAATATCGGCCTAACTTCAAAAAGGTAAGTATCTTGCCTAACCTTGAGTGGGGGAATTACCCCTTAGGCATTGGGTCTTATGTGAAAATTGTATAATTGAAAAATCATGTACGCGAGGTAACGAGTACGTACTTGGTTTATATGTGCAAATTACATTGGTTAAAAATTTGTAGACACCCTTATGTATTAAATTGGAAAATTATGGTAATTTAGTAAATCCTTGATTTGTCATGCCTCATTCTTTGTTTGTTGAGTTTGTATTTATATGATAATTTGGTGTGATTATGACTTGGAATTTTATGAGAATTTCGTGTGTTTGTTGATTTAATATTTCGTGGAAATAATTATATTATGAATTTTTCCGTATGCAAATAATTTATTAAATAAGTTTAAATTGAGTTACTAATATATTTTTCAAACATTTGGACTAAAGAAGGTGTTGTGTCATGCTGAGTTAATTTTCCTTCTTTGTTGTTATTTTCGAGGTTTATATACGTTGTGTGGAGCCTTGGGCTATTTGCTGTGAAATTAATTGATTTTGTTGCATATTTGGAATTGGTTGTGGCCTTTGGGAAATTTATAATATGAATTGTTGTTTTATGTTATCGTGGTAATATATGTGTAAATTGTTGTGTGATTTAGGTTACTATTAGGCAGCGGATAAGGGTGGCATTTCACTGTGGTTATGTGTGTTGGGATATTGTCTAGGTGGAGCGATAGAGGTGGCTATTAAATGGAGCGATAAGGGAGGCTAATATAGGAGCGATAAGGGTGGCTATTATAAGAGTGATAAGGGTGGCTATAGGAGAGATAAGGGTGGCTATTGTCAGGGATGATATGTGATGATGTGGTAATATTGTGTTGGTGATTTTTATGTGATGTTGTGATTTCCTTGTGACTTCTTTTATATATTGTGCAATTTATTTTATAAATTCAGTAAATTTGATAATAGTCAGATATATGTTGAAATTATGAGCCTATGGATATTGCCGGGCGGATTATGATATGGGCACGAGGTGCTGAGGAAATATGATGAATTTATTATTGGCACTTGAATAGTCCATGCAGTTATGATATGAAATATGGGCACAAGGTGCCGTGGTTATATAATGAAAGTGATATTGGCACGTGAAATGTCTGTGTAGTTGTGATATGAAATGTGGGCACAAGGTGCCGTGAGTAAATGATGATGATATTGGCACGTGAGTTGTCCATGCGATTGTGATAGAGATATTGGCACGAGGTGCCTTGGAAATATGAAAGTGGGTTGAGATCCGTGTTTTATGATTATGAAATGAGGTGTCATAGGGTGACTTTTATTTGATAGAATTATATTCGAAAGATATTTATTTGAAAGAATTATATTCGAAAGATATTTATTTGGAAGAATTATATTTGAAAGATATTTATTCAAAAGAATTATATTTGAAAGATATTTATTTGAAGGAAGTATATTCGAAATATATTTATTGAAAAGGATTATATTCTAAAGATTTTTATTTGAAAAACTTAAAGGTGAAAGATTTATATTTGAAGGACTTGATTAATTGGTTGTACTTGTATTCATTATTTGTTGAGCAATATTTATGTTGTTCTTGTTGCCCTGCTGTTTATATCACCGGTTGATTATTGTTGTTATCATTGCTGTTAGCTTCCTATTTTTTTTATATGCTATATTGCACAGGTTATTAAACTAGTGAGTGTCTTGACTGTACCTCGTCACTACTCCACCGAGGTTAGTCTTGATACTTACTGGGTACCGGCTGTGGTGTACTCATACTACACTTCTACACATTTTTGTGCAGAGCCAGGTATTTGAGATATCGGACTCGGACAGAGTTAGAGTGGGATCGCAAGGATTCAAGGTAGAGCTGCTTGGTCGCCGTAGTCCCTTTGAGTCTTTCTATTTTATTGTATTGTTAATAATTATTCAAACAATATTGAGTATTCGATCCCTGAGATAATTTCATGTATTCAGTTAGAGTTTGTGACTCAGTATTACCAGTCTTGGGACGTTTTTATATTTGTTTTCGCTTTTGGTTTCGACACTTGTATAAAATTATATGTTTAAAAAAATGGCTTGAATTGTAATTATAATCGTCTTACCTAGTCTTAGAGACTAAGTGCCATCACGACGCCTATGGCGGAATTTTGGGTCGTGATAGCTGAAACCCGTGTTTTATGATTATGAAATGAGGTGTCACAGAGTGACTTTTATTTGAAAGAATTATATTCTAAAGATTTTTATTTGATAAACTTATAGATAAAATTTGTATATTTTGAAGGATTGATTAATTGGTTGCATTTGTCTTTATTATTCGTGTGAGCAATATTTATGGTGTTCTTGTTGCCTTGTTATAACGATCCGGCCGGTCATTTTGAGAATTTAAGTCTCATCCGGCGGCATAAGGCCCTGAGCAGCTTCATATTATGTGTATTGACTTGCGTGCGTGGTTGAATTTGGTTACCGGATGTTTCAGAGTGATTTGGGACACTTAGTCCCTAAAACGAAAGCGTAAGTCTTAGGATTTTAACCGTAATCGAAACTATGTGAAGATGACTCTGGAATGGAGTTCCGTCGGTTCCATTAGCTCGGATGGGTGATTTTGGACTTAGGAGCGTGTCCGGACTGTAAATCCGAGGTCTGTAGCTGATTTAGGCTTGAAATGGCGAAAGTCGAATTTTTGGAGATTTGGACCGGAAGTGGACTTTTTGATATCGGGGTTGGAATGTGATTCCGAGAGTTGGAACGGCTCCGTTATGTTATTTGGGACTTGCCTGCAAAATTTGACGTCATTCCGGATTGATTTGATAGGTTTCGGCATGGGTTTTAGAAGTTGAAAGATTTGAAAATTTATAAGTTTGATTTATGGTGCGATTCGTAGTTTCAACGTTGTTTGATGTAATTTGAGACCTCGAGCGAGTCCGTATTAGGGTATGGAACTTGTTGGTATGCTTGGACTAGGTCCCGGGGGCCTCGGGTGTGTTTCGGACGAGTTTCAGATGTTTTTCATGGTTTTGAAGAGGTCTGGTTCTGGTGTTTTCACACCTGCGACTCTTGGAGCGCAGGTGCGGCTCCACTTCTGCGTGAGCCTGGTCGCTTCTGCGATCCTTGAGGCCTGGGAGCTTGCTCACTTCTGTGGAAGTTTGCACGCAGGTGCGAAGGCCGCTTCTGCGGTCCCTCGATCACATCTACGAAGAAGCTCGCTTCTGCGTTTCCCCCTTTCGCTTCTGCGGTGCCGCTAGTGCGGCTGTAAATCCGCAGATGCGGTTCTAGGCCTGGCCAGCTGAGTTCGCAGATGCGGACTCTTTCTCGCAAATGCGAGTGCGCAGGTGCGTCTCCTAGTCCGCAGATGCGGAAATCATGGCAGAAACATTAAGTCGAGGGTTTGGCCATTTTCTTCATATTTTGAGTTCTAGATTTCGGTTTTGTGAGTTTCCTTATGGGTTTTTCAAGCAAATCGATTGGGTAAGTGTTCTTCAACTAGAATTTATTCATTTCCATGATTCTATCTTTATTTTTATCATTTAATTTGTGTTTTGAGTTGATGAAAAGGGTGGTTTTTGAAGAAAATTTTCAAAATGAAAAATCACGATTTGAGGGATGAAAAGGTATCGGAATTTGATCATTTTAGTATGGTTAGACTAAAATCGTGAGTGAATGGGTGCTCGTATTTTGTGACTTTTACCCGATTCCGAGACATGGGCCCGGGTCGACTTTTTAGGGAGGATTTCAGAATTTTTGTTAAAATATTAATTTCACTAATTAGATGAGTCAATTATGGTTGTATTCATGATATGCAATTTGCGTTTGGCTAGATTTTGGCCATTCGGAGTTTGATAATCGAGGAAAGGGCATTCTTACAGACTGATTGAGCTTGGTTCAAGGTAAGTATCTTGCCTAACCTTGTGTGGGGGACTTCCCCTTAGGATTCGATTCTTCTATGTTGATTATAGTCCGTGTACACAAGGTGACGAGTGCGTGCACAGACTTATTTGTGGAAAGTTAGACTTTTAGGGTTCTTAGGTCCTTGTATTCATTGAATATACAGTTGTTCTTGTTATGATTATATATCTTAATTACTAAATTCACATCTACCTGCTTAATTAGAATCAATTGCTTCATGATCCACTATTATTGTTACTTGATTCATATGTGCCTTAATTGAAACTGTTATCTCTTTTATAGCCATGCTATCTTTTCATAACTGCTTATCTTTATTTGAAATTTATATTATTTCATCCTATAATTGTTCAGTCTTAATTGAGGTTATGATTATTTTTTCGCTGCTTATCCTTAATTGAATTGTTGAATATCCTTCGTAATTTCCTCAACCTTAAAAGAAGTTTAGATATCCTATATCTTAGTCGACTTGTTTTATTTGGCATTATTGGATTCGTGTTAGCTTCCCTATTGTTGAAGTGTATATTGTGGAATCGTTGTTACACCTTAGTTTTCCCTTTGTTGAGCTGTTCTCTTTACGCCTAGCATTCTTTACTGTGGTTATTCTTTGTGAATTAAAGTTCTTGAGTTGATTTACTTGTCGTACTTTGTATTATTGTCATTGTTGCTGATGTACTTGTTGTGGTGATGCACGAGGTTTCTGCCATGTGGTTATTATTATGGGGTTGCACGAACTTTCTGCCGTGCTATTATTACCATTGATACTTGCACATGCAGCGTGACAATATATATATATATATATATATATATATATATATATATATATATATATATATATATATATGTGTGTGTGTGTGTGTGTGTGTGTGTGTGTGTGTGTGTGTGTGTGTGTGGGTTGTACATATGATGAGACAAGGTGGGAACATTGTTATGCACATATGGCGAGACAAGGCGGGTATTTATGTTACTATTGCACACGTGGCCAGACAAGGTGGGCTGTGTCAGGGGTTGATTTGTGATGATTTGTGGCTTGGGGGCATTCTTGTTGTTGATATTTGTATAGTGGTATCCGTACCTGTGTGAGCTTTACCTTGTGAAAGCTGTGTGAAAATATTCTACGTGATGTCCGTTCTTTTTCCTTATGCTTAATTGCTGATATGGACTATGGTAGTACACTTGCACAAGCATACACGTAGTTAAGCACTCTTATCGGATAAGAGGTGTTCTTGATATTGTTGAGCATAGATGCTCACCCTTGTTTACTTGCCTTTTATGTGAGAATGACTCTATTGGCACGCGAGTCGTCAGTGCGGTTATGAGATGTTATGAGGGCACATGAGGCCAAGTGTTAGAGTTCAGGTATTGAGACCCGTAAGTTGTGATTTGTCCGAGGTTCGGTACCTCGTGGAGTTGCTGACTAAAACCTGATGTAAAAGCTGTTGTAGTTGCTGAGTTATTATTTGTCCTTGCTGTATTTGTGATTCCGGATTTAGGTTATGTTCCATTCACCTTTTTGTGTCATTTTCATGATATTCCGTTGATACTTGTTGTTTCCTTCCTGATTTCCATTACCGTACTGTGAGCCATATTTCATAATCTTTATGTATACATCATACTTCTGTTGCTCGTGTACTTATATCTGTTCAGTTTATTAGACCAGTGGGTGTCTTGACTGTTCCTCGTCACTACTCCACAGAGGTTAGTCTTGATACTTACTGGGTACCGTTGTGGTGTGCTCATGCTATTCTTCTGCATATTTTTGTGCAGATCCAGGTATTTGTTCGTTAGCTAGCTGTGTGGACTGTTGCTGTGGAGACTCAAGGCAAACCTGTTGTTGCGTTCACAGGCTTCGGAGTCACCTTCCAGTTTTTATTTTGCACTATTTATTCTTATTTCTGGACAGTTGTATTTAGAAGTTTTCTAGCAAACATTCTGTAGAGCTTATGACTTGTACTACCGGTTTTGGAAATTATAAGAGATTCTATTTAAATAATGTTGTTGTTTTAATTATTATTAGGCTTGCCTAGTCCTTAAGACTAGGTGCCATCACGATACCCAAACGGAGAGAAATTGGGTCGTGACACTTGTTGTTTATATCATTAGTTGGTTATTGTTGCTATTAGTGTTATCTGTTTTCTATTATTTTTGTATGTTATGTTGCACAGGTTATTTGACTAGTGATTGTCTTGATTGTACCTCGTCACTACTCCATCGAGGTTAGTCTTGATACTTACTGGATACCGACTGTGGTGTACTCATACTACAGTTCTGCATATTTTTTTGTGCAGAGCCAGGTATTGGAGATATCGTACTCGGGGAGAGTTAGTGTGTTGATCGCAAGGATTCAAGGTAGAGTTGCTTGGTCGTCGCAGTCCCTTTGAGTCTTTCCATTTTTATCATATTGTCACTCTTATTCGAACAGTATTGTACACTCGATCCTTGAGATCATTGCATGTATTCACTTATAGTTCGTGACTCAGTATTACCAGTCTTGGGAGGTTGTTGTATTTGTTTCCGCTTTTGATTTCGACACTTGTATTAAAACAAAAGGCTCGAAATGAAATTTTAAATTGGCTTACCTAGTCTTAAAGACTAAGTGCCATCACGACCCCTGTGGTGGGATTTTGGGTCGTGACAGAAAAGCTAATGAATTCATTGAGTGTGTGCATACATATTAAGTTAGACATTTTTTATATATCATTCGTTTTAAAGTCTTAAATATTTGGACTTTTTACATAGTTCAAATAAGAAATAATTTAGTAAGTAAAATTTTAATTATTTTTAAAGTCCTAAATATTAGTAAAATATTTATATCATATTTTTATTCAATATGAAGTTTACTTTTCAAGGTAACCAATTCAATCAATATTTCGTATAGAGATTACGTGCTTTTATAACATTGATTTAGGCTTGTATGTTTTGTATGATTAAATACGGTATCAAAATAATTTTTTTGGGTGCTTAATTGACTTGGATTAATTATTTTGTATGACTGAAAGGAGAATTTTACAAATAAATATTTAATTATTTTGCATTGAAATAATTTTAGTTTAGATGTTATTGTATTAAATAATTTTAATTTAATATTCAATTTTATGTCCCCATATTACAATTTTATTAGAAATAATTGAAGTCACCGTATTAGTTCTTATCTTTATTCTATAAGATTGAACAAAGAAGTTATTTTAGATTAGTACAAATTATAAAAGGTAAAAGCTTTATTAATATTAAACTCCTAAATATTAGGAGTTCTTACCTAGTTTGATAAGGAATGATTTAATATGCAAAATTTTAAATGATTTTATAAAGTCCTAAATATTAAGAAAATAATTTAAATTACAAGTTTGTCCGTTGTAAAGACTATTATTAAAAAATAAAAAAGGCGAATAACATTTCGCTAAGAGCCATCATACTTTTAATATAGTTACTAGTTTGTATGTTCATGCGTTGCACGAGAAATGCGTATTGAAAATAATAAGTTTTCAACCGCTTATACTGTTGAATATGCACAAAGTAGGAAGTTTAATAATCAATTCTTTAAAATAAAAATAATATAATATATAATTCAAATCAAGTTATCAATAATATTTTTGACATAATATAGGAGAAAAAAATGGAACTAATTAAATATTTTAGAATCACAATGTTATATGATTAAAGTTGTAAACTCACTTTAAAATACGATATTATTCACTATTGTTTGCGAAGTGATGCTGAATAAGTATGAAGTTCAACAATTCTTTAAAAAAAATATTATATGTTATCAAAACCAACTCATTAATAAAGTTTTGACACAATCTAAAGATAAAATGAAACTGAGCATTTTGAGAATTATGTTAAAAGATTTAAAATCACTTCGAGAATGCAACAAACACTTATGGGAAGGTATATTAAAAAATGGTGATCACGCCACATAATAAATTAACTTTGATAACTTAAGGCGTAAATATTGCTATTTGTGGTGAATTTTATACTTGGTTCTGTGGAGAAGAATTGAATTATATCTAATATTTGACTTGTTTTGGTTTCAACCATAATTAACTTCCCGAACTATAGATAATATTTTCCCCACACTTGATTGTCTAATATTTATAGTAAGAATTATAGATAATGAATATAGAATTTGATTTCCATTAAAATAATGAATGGACGAATACGTTTTCTTTACGAAGTGGACTCTAAGAATGATATTGACTTGGACTCTACAATATTTGAATTGTTTTTCCGTTTTTAGACATTAATGTCACGGACCAAAATTCATTAAGGTCGTGATGGCGCCGGACACCACTGTCAGGCAAGCCAACAATAAATACTATATTTGGTCCTCATCTTTAATATTTTTGAAATCATATTTTCCTTCAAATTGAATAGTAAAGGATGAGGTTTTTAGAATAAATAATAATATTTTTATCAATTTCAATACTCAACGCCCATAATCAATCCCAAAACCCGGTGTCACACGTGCATGAGCATTTACTAGGAGATAAAATAAAATACAATAACTGTCCGGAATACAAATTTGGACAGAAAAAAATACAAATACTCTGAAGGAGACTCTGTTGGCTGCGAATCGTCTCAAAAATGCAACTCACCTAAGTCCCCATATCAACCACGCCGTTGCGCCCACAAGGCCAATAGATGGGATTTGCAGCTCACCTAAGTCTCCGCATTTAACCACACCTCTGCGCTAGCCATGGTTCTAGTCATATATGCACCTGCACAAAAATGTGCAGCAAGTGTAGTATGAGTACGTAAATCAACGTGTACCCAGTAAGTATCTCGCCTAACCCCGAAGAAGTAGTGACGAGGGGTCGACTTCGACACTTACTAGTGGTCCAATAATAATATGCGGATCATGTGATAAATTATGGATTTTTATTAGGCAACTGTAGACTCAATAACATGAAGCAGATAAATAATTCTCTTATTAATAGGGGATTTTCAAATTTATTTTCATCTTTCAATAATTTATATCTCCGACCAATGAGGTCATATCATATCAATAATTCCAAAATAATCAATTAAGTCATGCGCAAATCATGCGGAGATCGTACGGCCCGATCCAACATAATATTTAAAATGTGCACTGCCAGAGGATCAAATGGTGCGAACCATAGATGCATCTATTTAATCTGCCGAGGCGTTCGGCCCGTTCCACAAAAGATAAATACATTCAGACAACTAAATCAAGGATTTATTTAGGTTTGATGTTCAAAAAAATATCAATTCTCATTAACGGTCAAGTGACCCGTCCAAAACACAAGTAGGTGAAGTTTAACCTTTTGGAATTCCTTTATCAAGTTCCAATATTTTTTTAAACGATTAAATTAACAAGTAGGATGCAAGCATCGCAAATATAATATGATTTGGGTCCTAGTCTACCCGGACATAAGCATAATAGTAGCTACGCACAGACTGTCGTCACCTCGTACGTACGTAGCCCCCATAAATAGAAGCACATATTGATTTATTTCACCTACGGTGTAAATTCCTGTCACGATCCAAAATCCCACCACAGGCGTCGTGATGGCACCTAGTCTCTAAGGCTAGGTAAGCCGATTTCAATTATATTTTTGAAGACATTTTTTTTTAATTAAATAAGTAATCAAAACTAATAGCGGAACAAATATGAATATACAACCTCCCAAGACTGGTAGTACTCAGTCACGAACTCTAACTGAATACATGAAATGATCTCAAGTATCTAATACCCAATACTGATTGAATAATAAATAAGAGTACAATAAAATGGAAAGGTTCAAGGAACTGTGACGACCAGGCAGCTCTACCTTGAATCCTTGCGATCCCACTCTAACTCTGTCCGAGTCTGATATCTCCAATACCTGGCTTTGCACAAAAATATGCAAAAGTATAGTATGAGTACACCATGGTCGGTACCCAGGAAGTATCAAGACTAACCTCAGTGGAGTAGAGACAAGGTACAGTCAAGACACTCACTAGTCAAATAACCTGTACAATATAGCAGTATACAATAGTACTGGAAAATAACTAGCAATGATAACAACAAACTCAACCAGTGATATAATAGCAAGGCAACAAGAACATCATAATTATTGCTTAGACGAATAAGAAAACACAAGTACAACCAATTAATCAAGTCCTTCAAATATAAATTCTTTCGCCTATATATTTTTCAAATAAAAATCCTCAGGATATAATACTTTCCAATAAATATATTTTCAAGTAAAAGTCACTATGTGACACCTCATTTCACAATCATAAAAATTACAGGTCTTAGCCCACTTTCATATTTTCCATAGCACCTTGTACCCATATTTCTATCACCATCACACGGACAACTCACGTGTCAATAATAAAATCATTATTGTATATAAGATCCGCAGGATCAATTTATTTTCGATAAATTAAGGTAAAAATCTTTAAATAAAGTAAGAAATCAACAAAAAGATAAGTTTATTTTAGAAATCGTTTGAGTGAAGAAAATGACATTTCTATTAAAATAAAGCATCAGATAAACTACTGATTTGGATATAAAATTTATTAAATTAAAACATACTAAAAAATTTCTTTCATTTAAAACAACTCAATCATCAAAACAAGTACAACCCAAAAATACAAATCCTCAAAGTCTCGTACGAAAAAGTCAAGGTCAACACAATACATCAAGAAATACAAAACACTTAATATTAAGTGAAATAATACATCACGGAAAATATAAAAATTTATAAATTACGGAAAAATAAAATAACCAAAGGCAAGTGCAGGCATAGAGAAATATCAACAAAAAGGGCACTCCCGAGGTACCGCCTCGTAGTCCCAAATCATAAATAAATTCACAATCTTTCATTTCCTTATATCACCGCATATATATATATATATATATATATATATATATATATATATATATATATATATATATATATATATAGAGAGAGAGAGAGAGAGAGAGAGAGAGAGAGAGAGAGAGACCAAAGTTTGGTCTTGTGCGTACTCATTTGGAACTTGATCAAGATGATAATATTGATGCACCTGTTGTCACGACCCAATTTCACCTATAGGTCATGATGGCGCCCAACACTACAGCTAGGCAAGCCAACTAATAAATTAAACATATATCGATAAAATTTAAATCCAAGAAAAATAATAAGACACCAAATTCTACCAATGTGTGTGCCAAGACCTGGTGTCACAAGTGTATGAGCATCTAGTAGATTATACAAAACTCCAAATACTGTCTGAAATGAAAATAGACAGAATTAAAAATACAAGAAGAGGCACTGGTAGCTGCAGGATGGCTCAGAAAGGCAGCTCACCACTACACCCCTGGATAACGAGGACGTGCGATGATAGGTCCTCCACTAGTAACTGTCTCAGATCCTGCACAAAACAGTGCAGCAAGTGTAGCATGAGTACGTAAACAACGTGTACCCAGTAAGTATCAAGCCTAATCTCGAAGTCGTAGAGACGAGATGGCCGACTTTGACACTCACTAAGGGTCAACAATAATAAATGGAATAAATTATAATTATTCAAATCAGCATGATTCACAGAGTTAACAATAATTTTATTCAATTAGCATAAATAATAAAAATCCTTCAAATGCAACAATTTCCAATCTATTAATTAAATCCTTCAATTTCAATAAAGTTTCCAATTTATCAAATAGCTTTACAAGCTGCAATTCAATTTCAATAAATTTTCAATTTATCAAATAGCTTTACAAGCTGCAATAAACTGTCAAAGTATCGTGTAATTATTATTATTATTAAGCACGATTTCTGCCGAGGTCGTACGGCCCGATCCAGAGTATCGTGTACACTGCCGAGGGACGTGCGGCACGATTCATAAATGCATCTATCCTGCCGAGGCATTCGGCCCGCTCCACAAGAAAGGAGGACATTTTCTTATATACTTCCTGAAAGAGAGTATATTTATTATAAGATAAATTCGGGAGGAAGAACCATTTTCTCTTAACAATTAATTAATTTAAACAGCAAAAATCAAGCATATGAGATTTTCATCCTTTAATATCTTTATCTAACAATTCACAATAGAGAGTATATTTATTATAGGATAAATTCGGGAGGAAGAACAATTTATTTTAACAATTCACAATATATTCATATATATCCATTAATATTAATTAAACAAAGAATACAATTTACACAAGTAATTCATGCTTTGAGTCCTAAACTACCCGGACTTTAGCATTAATAGTAGCTACGTACGGACTCTCGTCACCTCGTGCGTACGTAGCCCCCACAATTAGCAATAATTATTTCTTTAATTACCTATGGGGTAATTTCCCCCTCACAAAATTAGACAAGAGACTTACCTTAATTTGCTCCAAGTTAATCTACTAGAAGGCCTTTTCCTCGATTATCCAACTCTTAATGGCTTGAATCTAGCCAAATTAATTCAATACAATTACTAAAAATTATAGAAATCAATTCCATAAGAAAATACTACATTTTTCAATAAAAATCCGAAATTAATTAAAAATGCATCCATGGGGCCCATGTCTCGGAATCCGGCAAAAGTTACGAAATCCGACAACCCATTCAATTACGAGTCCAACCATACCAGTTTCACTCAAATCCGACTCTGAATCGATACCGAAATCTCAAAAATTCGTTTCTATGAGATTTCTAAAAATTTCCCAAATTTCAATCTCAAAACACTAATTAAATGGTGAAAACAATGATATATTCGTGTATATTGACCAAATCCGAGTTATAATCACTTACCCCAATGTCTTTTCCTTGAAAATCTATCAAAAATCGCATCTGCTCAAGCTCCAATTTGTTAAAAATGGCGAATGGGACGAATGCCCTCTTTTATAATTCTGCCCAGGCAGCCCTCGATCATGACCTCGATCCTCTGCCTCGATCGTGGTTCGATCATAGTTCGATCATGGCCTCGATCCTCGGCCTCGATCGTGGCTTCGATCATGGACTCGCTCGTGGGTCTTGATCTTGGGCTCGATCTTGGCCCAGAATTTCTAGCAGAAAGAAAAAATTAGAACAGCTGTTTTAAGTCCAACTTTTGATCCGTTAACGATCCGAAACTCACTTGAGGCCCTCGGGACCTCAAACAAATATACCAACAAGTTCTAAAACATCATACGAACTTATTTGAAACCTCAAATCACATACAACGATGCTAAAACCACGAATTATGCTCCAATTCAAGCTTAATGAATCTTAAAATTTCCAACTTCTACATTCGATGTCGAAACCTATCAAATCAAGTCCGATTTGACCTCAAATTTTGCACACAAGCCATAAATAACATAATGGGGCTATTTGATTCCGGGCATACGCCAAAGTCCCAAATCACAATACGGACCTACCGGAACTATCAAAACACTGATCCGAGTCCGTTTGCTAAAAATATTGACCAAAGTCAACTCAGTAGAGTTTTAAAGCGCTAATTCATATTTTAATCCATTTTTCACATAAAACCTTTTCGGAAAATTTTACGAGATGCGCACGCAAGCGGAGGAATGATAAATAGTGTTTTTCGAGGTCTTAGAACACATAATTAATTATTAAATTTAAAGATGACATTTTGGGTCTTCACATTCTCCACCTCTAAAACAAACGTTCGTCCTCGAACGGGTTTAGAATTATACCTGATGTGCTGAATAAGTGAAGATATCTGCTCCGCATGTTTTCCTCGGCCTCCCAAGTCGCTTCCTCGACTGGTTGGCTCCTCCACTAGACTTTTACTACAGAAATTCTCTTGGACCTCAACTGGCGAACCTGTTTATCAACAATGGCAACTGGCTCCTCTTCATAACCCAAGCTATTATCTAGCTGAACTGTGCTGAAGTCTAACACATGTGATAGGTCGGCATGATACTTTCGGAGCATAGATACATGGAAAACCGGATGAACTCCTGATAGACTGGGAGGCAATGCAAGCTCATAAGCAACCTCCCCAACTCGTCTCAACACCTCAAATGGGCCTATAAACCATGGGCTCAACTTGCCCTTCTTCCGGAATCTCATGATTCCCTTCATCGGTGAAACCATCAAGAGAACTTTTTCACCCATCATAAATGATAGATCTCGCGCTTTGTGATCTACGTAACTCTTTTGTCTGGACTTTGTTGTACGAAGTCGCTCCTGAATCAACTTTACCTTTTCCAAGGCATCTTTCACCAAATCAGTACCATATAATTTAGCCTCACCGGGCCCAAACCATCCGATGGGCGAAAGACATCGCCGACCATATAAAGCCTCAAATGGAGCCATCTTGATGCTGGATTGGTAACTGTTATTATAAGCAAACTCGACCAAAGGCAAGAAATGATCCCACTGACCTCCAAAGTCAATCACACATGCCCTGAGCATATCCTCCAAAATCTGAATTATCTGCTCTGACTGCCCGTCGGTCTGCGAATGAAAGGCTGTGCTGAGCTCTACACGGGTCCCCAACTCACTATGTACTGCTCTCCAAAAATGTGAAGTAAACTGAGGACCTCTATCTGATATGATAGAAATTGCACATCATGCAACCGAACTATCTCCTGAATATAAATTTGGGCCAACCTCTCTGAAGTATACGTAGTCACAACCGGGATGAAATGTGCCGACTTGGTCAACCTGTCAACAATGACCCAAACTACATCAAACTTTTGCAAGGTCTACGACAACCTAACTACAAAGTTCATAGTGATGCGTTACCATTTCCACTCTGGTATAGTCATCTGCTGAAGTAGGCCATCTGGCCTCTGGTGCTCATATTTAACTTGCTGACAATTTAGACACCTAGCTACATGCTCAACATTGTCCTTTTTCATTCGTAGCCACTAATAATGCTGCCTCGGGTCACAATACATCTTCGTAGCACCTGGATGAATAGAATACCAAGAACCGTGTGCCTCCTCTAGGATATTTTTCCTTAGTCCATCCACATTAGGGACACATAGATGATCCTGGAGTCGCAGAACACCATATGCTCCAATAGTAACTTCCTTGGCACCACCTCGTAGTACCATTTCTCGAAGAACCATTAAGTGTGGATCATCATACTGGCGAGCCTTGATATGTTCAAATAGTGAATACTGAGCTACAACACATGCAAGAACTTGGCTGGGCTCTGAAATATCCAGCCGCACAAGTCTGTTGGCCAAGGACTGAATATCTGAAGCCAATGGCCTCTCCTCTGCTAAAATGAAAGCCAAACTACCCATACTCTCTACCTTTCTACTCAAGGCGTCTGCAACCACATTTGCTTTGCCCGGATGATACAGGATAGTAATATGATAATCTTTTAGTAACTCAAGTCATCTGCGCTGTCTCAGATTTAGGTCCCTTTGATTGAAAAAATGTTGCAAACTACGATGATCAGTGTAAACTTCACAAGACACCCCATAAAGATAATGCCTACAAATCTTAAGAGCGTGAAAAATCGCAGCTAACTCCAAATCATGTACTGGATAATTCTTCTCGTGGGACTTTAGCTGGCGTGAAGCATATGCAATAACTCGCCCTTCTTGCATTAGTACACAACCCAAGCCAATGCGTGAAGCATCACAATACACTATATACATCCCCGAACCGGAAGGCAACACTAGCACTGGTGCTGTAGTCAATGCTGTCTTGAGCTTCTGAAAGCTCACCTCACAATCATTGGACCATCGGAATGGAGCACCCTTCTGGGTTAATTTGGTCAAAGGTGCTTCAATAGACGAAAAACCCTCCAGGAACCGATGATAATAACTTGCTAAACCCAGAAAACTCCTGATCTCAGTCGCCGAAGTGGGTCGATGCCAATTTTGAACTGCCTCAATCTTCTTGGGATCAACTTTAATGCCCTCGCCCGATAAATATGCCCCAAAAATGCAACACACTCAAGCTAGAACTCACATTTAGAGAACTTAGCATATAGCTTTTGTTCCCGCAACATCTAAAGCACTACTCTCATATGCTGCTCATGTTCCTACTTACTGCGCGAGTAGATCAAAATGTCATCAATGAAGACTATGACAAACGAATTAATATATGGCCTGAATACCATGTTCATCAGATCCATAAACACTACCAGGGCGTTAGTCAAACCGAAGGACTTTACCAGAAACTCATAATGACCATATCTAGTCCAGAAAGCAGTCTTCGGAATATCCGAATCCCGAATCTTCAACTGATTGTACCCTGACCTCAAGTCAATCTTAGAGAACACCTTAGCACCATGCAACTGGTCAAATAGATCATCAATATGCGACAACAGGTACTTGTTCTTAATAGTGACTTTGTTTAATTGGCGATAATCAATACACATCTGCATTGTTCCATCCTTCTTTTTCACAAATAATACCAGTGCACCCCAAGGCGATACACTCAGTCTGACGAACCCTTTGGCTAGTAACTCTTCAAGCTGTTCTTTCAATTCTTTCGGAGCCATGCGATACGGTGGGATAGATATAGGCTGGGCATCTGGAGCCAAGTCAATACAGAAATCAATATCACGATCATGTGGCATACCTAGAAGATTTGAAGAAAATACATCGGAGAACTCCCAAACTACAGGCACTGAATTAATAGCCGGAGTCTCTGCAATAGTATCCCGAACATAGGCTAGATAAGCCAAACAACCCTTCTCAACCATGTGTTGAGCCTTTATAAAAGAAATAACTCGATTAAATGAACTAACAAACGAACCCTTCCACTCCAGCTTATATAATGCTGGAATAGCCAAGGTAATAGTCTTGGCATGACAATCTAGAATAGCATGATATGGAGATAACCAGTTCATGCCCAGAATAATTTCAAAATCGGTCATCTCAAGCAATAAGAGATCTGCTCTAGTTTCATAACCACAAAATGTAATAAAACAGGACTGGTAGATCCGGTTCACAACAACAGAATCGCCCATAGGAGTGGACACATAAACAAGAGTACTCAAGGACTCACGAGAAATACCCAGGAATGGAGCAAATAGAGATGTCACATATGAATACGTAGATAATGGATCAAATAATATCGAGGCATCTTTGCCGCAAACAGAAATATACCTATAATCACGGCATCTGAGGCCTCTACATCTGGTCTGGCCGGAAAAGCATAGAACTGAGCTAGAGCGCCAACTGGTTGGCCTCCACCTGGCTGACCTCCACCTCTAGGACGGCCCCTACCCACCTATCCTCCACCTCTTGGTGGTCGAACTACTCGTGGAGCAACTGGTGTGGTAATCATAGGCTGTTGACCCTGCTGTACTGGTTTACCTCATAGTCTAGGGCAGAATCTCCGTATGTGACTGGGATCCCCGCACTCTTAGTAACTTTTCGGTGCGATAAGCTGCTAACTAGAAGTCTCGCCCTGGTGACCAGAATACCCACTAGAAGAACCTTGAATAGCTGGTGGGCGATAAGAACTCTCTGGTATAACACTGAGATAGGGTCGCACTGGATCACCTATGAGTATGCGGAGGTACTGTGGGACTATTTAGTTGTTCACGCGGAGGTGCAGTGGGTTCTGGCATCTGGTTGATAAGTACGAGCTTGGGAAGGTTTAATTGGCTAACTAGTCATCGCAATCATGGTAGGGTCACGAGGTGGATATTGGTTTGAGGATAGTCGGTGGTATTGGAGACTATGTGGGTCGTATGGTATTTTTACTTAGTGGAAGGTACATTTTATCATTCAAGGCACTAAAGGAAGTGAGTTTGACTATCACGAGAATGGACGTGCGCTTAGTAGATGACTTGGAGTACCTTGTGATTGGTGTTGTACAAGCTGTGAAGGTCAGTTTTGCGGATCATCAGATGTTGTTTTCTATGGCTTCGCGCCAAGTGGTGGAGTCCACTAGTGGCATTCGGATAGCAGCATCAGGTGTTACATCAGTTTTGGCCGGAGATGTGTATATATATAAGGTATTGGACGGTTCCTCGAATTTTGCATATGATTGAGATCTGAGCTCTTGCATGAGATGATATTGGGGCTTGCGGTGTTTCTGCGTCATTAATGGATCTACATTTCAGTATCAAAGGTAGTCGGAGAAACAACTTCAGATTCATAGGAGGTCTATTCAGCGTGGGCATCTTGGTTTTGGCATTATGGGGTGCTTTAGAGGAAATACAGTGGTTTATGAGCTTCTTGGTTGCGTAGTTCATGCTATGATTTTCTGCATTGGGTCTTGGTTGGGATCATTGTGTAACGACAGGGAGAAGTGTTACCCTAGAGGAAAGACGAGGAGTATTCGAAGAAATGGGTCAGCTCCGTGGTGTTGGGTCAACATAGCAATGGAAGTAATTGGTCCCTTTTTAATGGGAATTTTCTACCGACATATGTGGCAGTACTTTTGGGATGGACAAATTGTGTGACTCGGTTGAGTTGGGAGATGCGATCCCGATAGCTTAGTTGCGTGCGGGTGGGTCTCAGAGAGTTCTAGACGATTTTGACCACGGTTCGATTCGGCTGTCTGGTATGGGCATAAGAAATATGTTATACATTATGGTTTTCTCCTGGATGGATATCAGAAGTTAATAGAATGTTGGCATTATTGGATATCATATGTGAAGAGCATGCATTTTAGGAAGGAACCTTGAGTTTTGGTTTGCGGGTGCGTGGCTAGTGGCATGGTGATTTCTAGGTCTTGAGGCTTTTTGAGGTTCAGGTTTTGTTATGCGACCGGTAAATCTACATGGGTGTTTCAGTAAGATGATGGGGTGTGAGTGATGTATCAGCCATTCTGGTAGCGTAGTTGAGATCGGGTATGGAAACTATGGTATTCCTGAGATTTTCGGGATGGATGTCCTCATATGCGGACTATTTCTTATTTGCGGCTTATGAAGAAATGTTGAGAATGGGATAACTAATGGCATAAGTTGTCGGTAGGTTTCTATGGAATTGTGGAGGGATATTTACCTATTTGGGAATGATCAGGATTTGGTTTGGGGGCTATTTGAAAGCCCAACGAGAATGTGTACTTTATATCGGATCAGGTTTGGGTACTCTTGTGAAGTTGATATCATGGTTATGTTACCGGGAAATATGGATATTATATGTGCCCCTGGCCTATGTTATGTGCTACTCTCTTATGCTGTGATGGGCTATGAGGTTGTATGATTATTCTCCACGCATGTGTAATTTCGTTCATGCCTTATGGCGATGTCGGCAAGATGGCCCTCGTGATGTTGATTTGCTCATTGCACCTTAGTTGTGCTTGTCTTACTCCATGTTGTTCTATTTCTATTCATTTCCCGCAAATATACTTGTGCATCTATTGTGTTGGATATCAGCATTCATGTGATCAGTGAACCCGAGCATTTTGGCTCGATGAGTATCCCTATGTGGATTGATATATTTGGGGCCGGGCTGCACGCCGCAGCGGATGTTATGTGAGATACCCTTTACTTGTGTTTATATTGTGTTATGTTTTCCCTCTGTGGGATAAGTTGATGAAACTGTATTTTGTCATTATATCTGTTGCACTTGTTAGATAATCCATGTACCTTGCTTTCCTTCTATTTTTCTACATGCCTGGGTTATTGCCTGTTTGGTTTACGGACCTTGTTATGTGAGAATCTGTGTGGTCCCATGATGAGTTGTTCGCTGGGCTGCTGGTATTGGCTGAGGATAGGTTCTTAGACCTGCAATTTGCACTATCGTATTGGGGGTGAGGAGTGGTTGGAAGGATGATGCTATTTCTGCTCAGATCTAGGCAATGGCTCTTGAGGGACGGGAGAGTTTCTTGCCTTGTTGCTTTCATAGGTGGTTGTGAGTTTATGCATGTTTCTTGTATCTTGGTCAGTGTCGTGGTGGTCCAGAATGAGGTTTTATTCAATGTGAAGAATATCACCGGCATCCAGACTATTATTGGACAGCTATGAGGGTCAGAAGATATTGTTATGGTCATTTGAGTTGTGTGGAACATCATGTGATCGTGCCCTGGGTTGAAATTAAGGCTCGATTCAGCTTGTTCAAGTTTGTATAGCGTGATGATGCGGGATTCGGATCCTACGAGAGTTTCAGATGTTGAGGGTTGGGTTCTGTCTTGAGTTATGGACAAAGGATGAAGTGAGGTCTTCAGTTAAGTGGCGTTGTCAGGCCTACATAGGTTTGGGTGATGGGGAATCACCCCCGGGTGTATGTATGGTGAGATCATGCAGTGATTTGAGGGCTTTGGGACGACTCCGGGCACGTTCGAGGACGAACGTATATTTAAGTGGGATATGATGTAGCAACCCGGCCTGTCGTTTTGAGAATTTAAGTTCTGTTCGGCAGTATAAGGTTTTAAAAAACTTCATATTATGTGTATTGACTTACGTGCGTGGTTGAATTCGGTTACCGGATGATTCAGAGTGATTTGGGACACTTAGTCCCTAAAACGGAAGCTTAAGTCTTAGAATTTTTTATCGTAGTTGGAACTGTGTGAAAACGACTCCGGAATGGAGTTCCAACAGTTTCGTTAGCTCCGTTGGGTGATTTTGGACTTAGGAGAGTGTCCGGACAGTAAATTTGAGGTATGTAGCTGATTTAGGCTTGAAATGGCGAAAGTCGAATTTTCGGAGATTTTGACCGGAAGTGGACTTTTTGATATCGGGGTCAGAATACGATTCTGAGAGTTGGAACAACTCCGTTATGTTATTTGGGACTTGCCTACAAAATTTGACGTCGTTCCGTGTTGATTTGATAGGTTTCGGCACGGGTTTTAGAAGTTGGAAGGTTTGAAAGTTCACAAGTTCGATTCATGGTGTGATTCATAGTTTCGACGTTGTTTGATGTTATTTGAGACCCTGAGAGAGTCCGTGTTAGGTTATGGAACTTGTTGGTATATTTAGACGGGGTCCCGGGGGCCTCGGGTGTGTTTCGGGTGGGCTACGGGTTCACCTCCAAACCACTCGTATCTATTCAAAAATGACTAAATAATATCAAATATTGCTAAAGGACTCAATTATATTGCGTAAATTAAATTTCCCAAATTTTCCTCCAAAAAGTCGAAAAATCGACCCCGGGCCCACTTGGTCAAAACCCGAGCTTCGGACCAAAATCCTTTTACCCATTCACCCCCGAGCCCGAATATGTAATTAGTTTTGGAATCTGACCTCAAATTGAGGTCTAAATTCCGAAATTCCCGAAATCCCTATTTTCTACCCTAACCCCTAATTCTACCATGAAAACTCTAGATTTTTGGTTGAAAATTCAAGAAATGTAATGGGTAATTGAAAGAAACGAGTTAAGGAACACTTACCTATGATTTGGGGAAGAAAATATCTTTGAAAAATCTCCCTAGGCCTCCTATACTTTTGAAAACGAAAAGAAAAATGGCTGGAGTCCGAATTAAATGCTCACTGCCCATCGACCTTCGCACCTGCGCATCCGCATGTGCGGACGGGGTGTGCGCTTCTGCGGAAAAGGGCTGGGCCAACTGGGGCCGCACCTGCGGACAGGGTTCCGCTTCTGCGGTCCCGTTCTTGCAGAGAAAAGTCCGCATCTGCGGAAAAATGAAGTCCAGGCCTGGGTCGCATCTGCGGGCACCCCAGATTTGGTGCACCAGCAGCCTTGTTGAGGTTTGAACTCAACTTGCGCATCGCCCGAATGGCACCCGAGCCCTCGGGGTTCCAAACGAAACATGCACTGAAGTCTAAAAACATCTTACGGACCTGTTCGCGCGATCAAATCGCCAAAATAACACCTAGAACTCTAAATTTAGCACCAAATCAAATAAAATTCTCAAGAACACTTTAAAACTTCTAATTTCTCAACTGGACTTCGAATCATGTCAAATCAACCCCATTTCTCACCAAATTTCACAAACATGTCTTAAATATCATAATGAACCTGTACCGGGCTTCGGAACCAAAATACGGACCCGGTACTAACAATGCCAAACATCAATCAATTCTTAAAAACAATTAATTTTCCGACTTTTAATTTTCATCAAAAATTCATAACTTGAGCTAGGGACCTCTGAATTCGATTCTGGGCATACGCCCAGGTCCCATAATTTGATACGGACCTACTGGGACCATCAAAGCATTGATCCAGGCCCGTTTACCAAAAATGTTGACCCAAGTCAACTAAAATAAACTTTTAAGGCAAAATTTCTTATTTTTATCAGTTTTCAACATAAAAGCTTTCCAGAAACCTGCCCGAACTGCACACGCAAATCGAGGAGGGTAAAAATGAGATTTTTAATTCTTAAGAGCGCAGATTTGAGTTCTAAAACATAAGATGACCCTTTTGGGTGATCACATTCTCCACCTCTAAAATAACCGTTCGTCCTCGAACGGACCTAGAAAAATACCTGGGCTGGTGAAATGGTGGGGATATCTACTCTGCATATCAGACTCAGACTCCCAAGTAGCTACCTCAATAGGCTGACCTCTCTACTGCACTCGAACTGAAGGGTAACTCTTTGACCTCAACTGACGAACCTGCCGGTCTAGAATGACCACCGGCTTCTTCTCGTAAGTCAAATCCTTGTCCAATTGGACAGAGCTAAAATCTAACATATGGGATGGGTCACCATGATATTTCCGGAGCATAGACACATGGAATACCGGATGAACTGAGGATAAACCTGGAGGCAATGCAAGTCTATAAGCTACCCTAAGCTACCTCCCCCACTCTCTCGAGGATCTCAAATGTCCCGATATACCTAGGGCTCAACTTGCCCTTCTTCCCAAATCTCATAACACCCTTCATGGGCGATACCCGAAGCAATATTCTTTCTCCAACCATGAATGCAATATCATAGGCAAACTCCGCTAACGGCAAAAACTGATCCCAAGAACCTCCAAAGTCAATAACATAGGCGCAGAGCATATCCTTCAAGATCTGAATAGTACGCTCGGACTCCCCGTCCGTCTGAGGATGAAATGTTGTGCTCAACTCAACCCGCGTACCCAACTCACGCTGAACTACCCTCCAAAAGTGCAAGGTAAACTGCATACCTCGATCAAAAATGATGGACACAGGCACACCGTGAAGACGAACGATCTCACGAATATAAATCTCTGCCAACCGCTCCGAGGAATAGGTAACTGCCACAAGAATGAAATGCGCTGACTTAGTCAGCCTGTCCACAATGACCCAAACTGCATCGAACTTCCCCTGAGTCTGTGGGAGTCCAACAACAAAGTCCATAGTGATACGCTCCCACATCCACTCAGGAATATCTAACCTCTGAAGTAAACCACCAGGTCTCTGATGCTCACACTTTACCTGCTGGCAATTTAGGCACCGAGCTACATATGCAACTATGTCCTTCTTCATTTGCCTCCACCAATAATGCTGCCTCAAGTCCTGATACATCTTGGCGGCGCCCGGATGAATAGAATACCGGGAACTGTGGGACTCCGCAAGGATCAACTCACGAAGTCCATCCACATTAGGCACACAAATACGACCCGGCATCCTCAAAACTCTGTCATCTCCAACTGTAACCTGCTTGGCACCACCGTGCCGCACTGTGTCTCTAAGGACAAGTAAATGAGGATCGTCATCCTGCTGGTCTCTGATGCGCTCAAACAAGGAAGACCGAGCAACTGTACACGCTAGAACACGGTTGGGCTCAGAAACATCTAACCTCATGAACTGGTTGGCCAAGGCCTGAACATCCAATGCAAGCGGTCTCTCACCGAATGGAATATATACAAGGCTACCCATACTGACTGACTTTCTACTCAAAGCATCGGCCACCACATTGGCCTTCCCGGGATGATACAATATGGTGATATCATAGTCTTTCAATAGCTCCAGCCACCTCCTCTGCCTCAAATTGAGTTCCTTCTACTTGAACAAATACTGCAAGCTCTGATGATCAGTGAATACCTCACATGTCACGCCGTAAAGATAGTGCCTCCAAATCTTCAGCGCGTGAATGATGACTGCCAGCTCTAGATCATGAACAGGGTAATTCTTCTCGTGAACCTTCAGCTGCCATGAAGCATATGCAATAACCTTGCCACCCTGCATCAATACAGCACCCAGACCAATACGAGATGCATCACAATATATTGTATAAGATCCTGAACCTGTGGGTAACACCAATACCGGTGCCGTAGTCAAAGCTGTCTTGAGCTTATGAAAGCTCGCTTCGCACTCATCTGACCACCTGAACGGGGCACCCTTCTCGGTCAATCTGGTCAACGGGGCTACTATGGATGAAAACCCCTCCACAAATCGACGGTAATAGCCCGCCAAACCCAGGAAACTACGGATCTCTGTAGCTGATGTGGGTCTAGGCCAATTCTTGACTGCCTCAATCTTCTTAGGATCCACCTGAATACCCTCTACTGATACAACGTGACCCAAGAAAGCAACTAAACTCAACCAAAACTCGCATTTTGAGAACTTAGCATATAACTAGCTGTCTTTCAGAGTCCGAAGAATGATCCGGGGTGCTGCTCATGCTCCTCTTGACTGTGGGAGTAGATCAAGATATCATCAATAAACACAACAACAAAGCAATCCAGGTAGGGTTTGAACACCCGGTTCATCAAATCCATGAATGCTGCTGGGGCATTTGTCAGCCCAAATGACATTACTAGAAACTCATAATGCCCATACCGAGTCCGAAAAGCTGTCTTAAGAACATCGGATGCTCTAATCCTCAACTGATGGTAGCCAGATCTCAAATCGATCTTTGAAAATATCTTGGCACCCTGAAGCTGATCAAATAAATCATCAATCCTCGGCAATGGATACGTGTTCTTAATGGTGACTTTGTTCAACTGCCGATAGTCTATACACATCCTCATCGATCCATCTTTCTTCTTCACAAACAATAAAGGTGCACCCCAGGGCGAGACACTAGGTCTAATGAAGCCCTTATATAGCAAATCTTGCAACTGCTCCTTCAATTCTTTCAACTCTGGCGGGGCCATGAGGTATGGCGGAATGGAAATAGGCTGAGTGCCCGGAGCCAAATCAATGCAGAAATCAATATCCCTGTCGGGTGGCATCCCTGGAAGGTCTGCAAGAAACACCTCTGGAAACTCACGAACAACCGGCACTGAATCCATGGAAGGAACCTCCGCACTAGAATCGCGGACATAAGCCAAATAAGTTAGACACCTCTTCTTGACCATATGCCGAGCCTTCATATAAGAGATAACCCTGTTGGAAGAATGGCCAAGATTCCCTCTCCACTCTAATCGAGGCAACCCCTGCAAGGCTAAGGTCACTGTCTTGGCGTGACAATCTAATATAGCATGATAAGGTGACAGCCAATCCATACCCAGTATGACATCAAAATCAACCATGTCGAGAAGTAGAAGATCTACACGAGTCTAAAGACTCCCAATGGTGACCATACATGAATGATAAACATGATCTACAACAATATCATCTACCACTGGTGTGGACACAGACACAGGAGCACTCAAAGAATCACGGGGCAAAACCAAATAGGAAGCAAAGTAGGATGAGACATAGGAGTAAATAGATCCCGGATCAAATAGAACTGAAGTATCTCTACTGCAAACTGAAACAGTACCTGTGATAACAGCATCAGATGACTCACCCTCAGGACTGGCTGGGAAAGCATAACACCAAGGCTGGGCCCTACCACCCTGAACTACGTCCCAGGGATGGCCTCTAGCTGGCTGGTCTCCATCTGTAATGGCCTGACCTCCACCTCTAACTGTCTGGCCCCTACCTCTAGCTGCCTGACCCTTGCCTCTGGCTAGCTGAGCAGGTGGTGAAGCAACTGGTGCCGGAACCATGGCACGAGAACTCTGATGCTGTGAGTTGCCCCGTTGCCCGAGGGCAAATTCTAGCAATGAGCCTCGGATCACCACAAGTATAACATAACCTCGATTGCTGTGAAACTGACCCTGAAACTGACCCTGTCGACCTGAATGACCACCCTAATAACTCTGGAGTAGAGGTGCACTAATAGGAGCTGGTGGTGCACTGTAGGCTAGCTGGTCGGAATAATGCATCTGAGGGCCACGACCACTTGAGGCACCGTGGGATGCCTGGAGTGCTGAATGAAACGGCCTGGGAGGATGGCCTCTACCAAAAGTACTCCTGCCTCTAGATGAGGCACCGCTGAAATCATCGGAATGACAAGGCCTCTTGTCAGACCCCTGACTTCCCTGAGTAAGAACCATCTCGACTCGTCTAGAGACATTAGCAGCCGCCTGAAAAGAAATCTCACTCCCAGTATCCTTAGCCATCTGCAATCTGATAGGCTGAGCAAGTCCATCAATAAACCTCCTCACCCTCTCTCTCTCTCTCGGTGGGAAGCAAAAAAATGGCATGACGGGCCAAATCCACAAAACGGGTCTCATACAGAGTAACAGTCATACCGCCCTGCTGGAGACGTTCAAACTGACGGTGACGCTCCTCTCTCAATGTGATAGGTAGAAACTTCTCTATGAAGAGCTGAGAGAACTGGTCCCAAGTAAGAGCAGGCGACCCAGCTGGTTTGGTCAACAAGTAATCTCTCTACCATTTCTTGGCGGATCCAGTCATCTGAAATGCAGCAAAATCGACCCCATTAGTCTCCACTATACCCATGTTCCGTAGAACCTCGTGACAGCTGTCAAGATACTCCTGGGGGTCTTCTGAAGGAGCACCATTGAAGTGAAAAGGAAAGAGCTTGGTAAACCTGTCTAATTTCCATAAAGCCTCAGAAGACATAGCTGTCCCATCTCCGACCTGTGCCGCAATAACCAACTGAACTAATCCGATTGGCTGAGCTGCTGGAGCCTGATACTGGGGAGCTATCTGCTCCGGAGCGGGAGTGGTAGGAGTCTGGGCTCCTCCTCCAGCCTGAGAGACTGCTGGTGCCATGGGAAATGCGCCAGTCTGGGCCACACTCTCCATAAGGCCTACCAAACGGACCAAAGCGTCCTGAAGTACTGGCTCCGGAACCTGAGCTGGTCCGATAGGAACAGTCTGGGCTGGAACCTCCTCGTCAATCTCTATCTGAGGCTGAGCCCTGCACCTGCCTCGGCTTCTGGCACGGCCTCGGTCTCGACCTCTGCCCCTCATAAGATCTATCACTGGGGGCTCTGGCTGCTGCTCAACTGAGGAAGCGGTACGTGTTCTCGCCATCTGCGAGAGGATAAGAGTAGAAGAGTTCAATCAGTATTGAGAAAGCAAAATTGCACGACAAAGAAGAATAGAAGTGAAACTTGTTCCTAAACTTCATAGCTTATGGAAGATAAGCACAGACGTATCCATACCGATCCTCCAGACTCTACTAAGCTTGCTTGTGAATCGTGAGACCTAGGCAACCTAGTGCTCTGATACCAACTGTCACGACCCGAAATTTCCCCCCGACGGGACTGTGATGGCGCCTAAAATTTCACTTGCTAGGCAAGCCAACGTTAGAGAATTATTTACTAATTCCTTATTGCCGTTCAGTAATTAACATTTAATTAACTACAATGAAATATAACAAGTGCGGAATATCATAAATCTGTATTAACTACTACCACCCGGATCCGGAGTCACAATTCACGAGCATTCTAGAACTTACTAAAAGTAATAGTTTGAAAGAAATACAACTGTCTGAATAAAAGAAAAAAGTAGGACATAAAAAGATAGACGGGGACTTCAAGGCCTGTGAACGCCGACAGATCTACCTTGAGTCTCCGGACAGTGAACCAATAGCAAATCTCGATCAACCTGAGCCGGTATCAAAATCTGCACAGAAAGTGCAGAGTGCAGCATCAGTACAACCGACCCCATGTACTGGTAAGTGTCGAGCCTAACCTCGACGAAGTAGTGACGAAGCTAAGGCAAGGCACCTACAATCAACCTGTACAATTTAACAGTGCATACGCAAATAACAGGAATGAAGAACTAAACAGGAAATGTCGGGAGGGGAGACATACTAAGGGGAATACAAGATAAAGAACTACAACAAAATGATCACCGGAGACATCAATATACCATGAATCAACAGGAATAGTGAATACAGTAAATAAGAATACATGGCATCACCCTTCGTGCTTTTACTCTCAATCTCACCATAAAATTTATAGAAACAACACGGCATCACCCTTCGTGCTTTTACTCTCATATCATGGCATGGCATCACCGTTCGTGTATTAACACTCACAATATGGCACGTCATCACCGTTCGGGCATTAACACTCACAATATGGCACGACATCACCCTTCGTGCATTAATACTCACAATACGACACGGCATCACCCTTCGTGCATTAACACTCTCCCTTACGAAAATGCAATGCATAAATAACAACATGTAGATAGAATAACAAGTACAAACCTTACTTCCACATTTGGTTCCATAATATCAATCTTAACTTTGAAATAAAAACTCAATTATCACCATAAAATTCCGTAAACATGATAAGAACGATAATTTGAACAACACTAGTATAACACGTAGCAATTTGGCATAGGAATGAGACAATATCAGAAAAATAGAGAAACATGAAAAAAACAAGTAAATTGGCGGCGCATAGATACTCGTCACCTCACATATACGCCGCTCACATGAATTTCACTTAGCAAATAATCTAAAGTTCCTAATTCCCTCAAGTCAGGGTTAGACACAACACTTACCTCGCTCTGAAGGCCACTTAATTCTCAATCACAACTTTTCCTTTGGAATTCACCTCCAAACCACTCGTATCTATTCAAAAATGACTAAATAATATCAAATATTGCTAAAGGAATCAATTATATTGTATAAATTAAATTTCCCAAATTTTTCTCCAGAAAGTCGAAAAATCGACCCCGGGCCCGCTTGGTCAAAACCCGAGGTTCGGACCAAAATCCTTTTAAAATTGACCCCCGAGCCCAAATATGTAATTAGTTTTGGAATCCGACCACAAATTGAGGTCTAAATCCCCAAATTCCCGAAATCCCTATTTTCTACCCTAACCCCTAATTCTACCATGAAAACTCTAGATTTTAGTTTTAAAATTCAAGAAATGTAATGGGTAATTGAAAGAAACGAGTTAAGGAACACTTACCTATGATTTGGGGCAGAAAATGTCTTTGAAAAATCGCCCTAGGCCTCCTATCCTTTTGAAAACGAGAAGAAAAATGGCTAGAGTCCGAATTAAATGCTCACTACCCAGCAACCTTCGCACCTATGGTGTTTTGGTCGCACGTGCGCATCCGCATGTGCGGACGGGGTGAGCGCTTCTGCGGAAAAGGGTTGGGCCAACTGGGGCCACACCTGCGGACAGGGTTCCGCTTCTGCGGAGAAAAGTCCGTATCTGCGGAAAAATGAAGTCCAGGCCTGGGTCGCATTTGCGATGCTTTCACTCGCACCTGCGACCAAAGGCTCGCAAGTGCGGGCACACCAAATTTTGTGCACCAGCAACCTTGTTGAGGTTTGAACTCAACTCCCGCATCGCCCGAATGGCACCCGAGCCCTCGGGGCTCCAAACCAACATGCACTCAAGTCTAAAAATATCATACGGACCTGCTCGCGCGATCAAATCGCCAAAATAACACCTAGAACTCTAAATTTAGCACCTAATCGAATGAAATTCTCAAGAACACTTTAAAACTTCTAATTTCTCAACTGGACGTCCGAATCACGTCAAATCAACTCCATTTCTCACCAAATTTCACAGACATGTCTTAAATATCATAATGAACCTGTACCGGGATCCAGAACCAAAATACGGACCCGGTACTAAAAATGCCAAACATCAATCAATTCTTAAAAATAATTAATTTTAAGACTTTTAATTTTCATCAAAAATTCATAACTTGAGCTAGGGACCTCCGAATTCAATTCCAGGCATACACCTAGGTCCTATAATTCGATACGAACCTACCGGGACTGTCAAAGAACGAATCCGAGCCTGTTTATCAAAAATGTTGACCGAAGTCAACTAAAATCAAATTTTAAGGCAAAAATTCTTATTCTCATCAGTTTTCAACATAAAAGCTTTTCGGAATCCTGCCCGGATTGTGCACGCAAATCGAGGAGGGTAAAAATGAGATTTTTAAGGCTTAAGAGTACAGATTAGAGTTCTAAAACATAAGATGATCCTTTTGGGTCATCACATGTGCACTGCCGAGGGTCGAACGACACGAACCAACATATAAATATAAATTGTGCACTGCCGAGGGTCGAACGATGCGAACCAACATATAAAAATAAACCTGCCGAGGTGAACAACCCGCTCCCATGAGATTAGTGGAAATTTATCCCACTCGCGGAATATATTTGCGACGCGGTTGCACATAGATTTTCTTAAGTTATTATAATATTTCTTAAATTCTTTTTCAAAAATACGAAATTCAATGAAAACTTTCAATTCTCGAAATCCTCAATTTCAACTCTTTTCAAGGCATTTAATAAGCATACTCGATCTCAATTCTTTTCAAGGCAAATAACAAACATAGTCAAATAACGGTATCAATAAGGCATGGTGTAATCCTAAAACTACCCAGATATAACCATAATTAGCAGCTACGCACGGACTCTCGTCACCTCGTGTGTACGTTGTTACGACCTAACCGGTCATTTTGAGCTATAGCATGTTGTTCGGAAGTTTGAGGCCCTGAGCAGCTTTACTCCAGGTATTATGACTTGTACGCGTGGTCGGAATTTAATTTCGAGAAGTTCAGAGTTGATTTGGAAAGAAAATTCTAATTTCGAAAGCCTTAAGTTGGACGAATTGACTAAAGTGTAATTTTTGATTAAACGACCTCGGAATCGAGATTTGAAGGTTTCAACAGGTTCGTATGATGATTTAGGACTTGGGCGTATGTTCGGATCGGGTTTTGGATGGCTAGGGAGCATTTCGGCACCTATTGTGGAAGGTTGGCATTTTGAAAGAATTTTGTAAATTTGGGTTAAAGTGTATGTCAATGTTATCGATGTCCGTTTGGGATTCCGAGTCTGGGAATAGCTCCATATAGTGATTCTGTTATTGGGAGCGCGTCTAGAAATGGATTCGGAGGTCCGTAGGTCATTTTGGGGTCATTTGGCGGAATTAAGAAATTTGAAGGTTTTTGAGAAGTTTGACCAGGAGTGGATTTTTAGATATCAGGGTCGGATTTCGACTCCGGAAGTTGGAATAGGTCTGTAAAGTCGAAGATGACTTGTATGCAAAATTTGAGGTCAATCAAACGTGATTCGATAGGTTTCGACATCGAATGTAGAAGTTTGAAGTTCTAAAGTTCATTAAGCTTGAATTGGGGTGCGATTCATGAATTCGACATTGTTTGATTTGATTTTAGGCCTCGAACAAGTTCGTGTTATATTTTTAAACTTGTGTGGGTGTTTGGTTTAGAGCCCCGGGGGCTCGTGTGAGTTTCGGAGTGGCTTCAGAGTGTTTTGTTAAGAAGTTGAATTGCTGGTTCTGGTGTGATTGCATTTGCGATGTAATGGTCGCAAATGCGAACATCGCATTTGCAAGGAGGGTTTCGCATTTGCGAAGGGTGGGAATTTTCTGAGGGGTTCACATTTGCGAACAATTTGTCGCTTTTGCGGACCTGTCCCCTTCGCATTTGCGAAGATCTTTGTCGCAATTGCGACCTGCGCAGGGGAAGCTTGGCTTCGCATTTGCGATATATTTGTCGCAAATGCGACCGTCGCATTTGCGAGCCAGCTGTCGCAAATGTGACATCTGCGACTGGAGCCAAGGGCTTTTTTGAGACTTAGCCCATTTCCCTTATTTCGCACTTGGACTTAGGCGATTTTTGAGAGAATTTTGAGAGGGGGTTCCATCATCATCAAGAGGTAAGTGATTTCTTCTTGTTGTGAGTTAAATACAAGGTTTATAAATGGATTTAGACATGAAAATTTGTAGAAATTTGGGATTTTGAAGAAAAGCCTAGAAATTGGTATTCTTGGATTTTGATCACGAATTTGGGCATGAAATTGAGAATAAATTATATATTTGAGTTCGTGAGACTATGGGTAATGGTTTTCTTCGATAATTTTCGAAATCCGGCCACGTGGGACCGAGGGTGATTTTATCAACTTTTCAAGCAGAGTTAGGAATTTTTGTAAATTGAATTATAATGAGTATTAGAGTATATATTTATGGGTTTGCACATTTATTGACTAGTTTTGGAGCGTTGGACATCGGTTTGAGTTATTGGAAGGGCTTGAGAGCCGGTGAGTTGTTGGAGCGGCTTTGGAGCCGGTTATGGAATTTTGGAGCGAGCTAAGTCTCCTTTCTAACCTTGTAAGAGGAAATTTCGGGGCTACGTACGCACGAAATGACGAGAGTCCGTACGTAGCTACTAGCTATGCTTATATCCGGGTAGTTTTAGGTTTACATCCTACCTTGTTGATATTGTTATTTGATTTGTGGTTACTGTTTGCCTTGAAAGGAAGTAAGATTGGGGTTTGCATATTAATTGTCTTGAGAAGAATTTAAATTCAGGAAATTAAATTTTCAAAAGTTTTCATTTGGACTTCGTATTTTTGAAAAGAAATTTAGGAATATTATAATAACTTAATAAATTTATATTTGACCGTGTCGCATGTATGATCCGCGAGCGGGGTAAAAGCTTCAAATCGAATTATCTTTATTTTGAAAAGAATCAAGAAAAGGATTATGATTTACTGATACTTTATATTTGACCGCGTCGCATGTATAATCCGCGAGTGGGGTAATAGATGCATGATTTATTGATAAATTTATATTTGACCACGTTGCATGTATGATCCGCGAGCGGGGTAATAGATGCATCTATGGTTCGTGCCGTTCAACCCTCAATAGTGGACAGTTTATATTTATATGTTGGATCGGGCCGTACGACCTCGGCATGACTTGCGCATGATTGTATTAATTGCTTTGGAAATTATAATAATTGATACTGCTTCATTGGCCTGAGATATAAATCGTTAAATGATGAAAATGAATTTGGAGAAATTTCTTATTAACAAAAGAATTGTTTACTTATTTCATGATATTGGGCTTACAGCCGTTCTACGTGATCCATGCTTAATTATATCATTGGTATATTAATTATAGCCCATAGTAAGTGTCCGAGTCGACCCCTCGTCACCACTTCTTCGAGGTTAGGCGGGATACTTACTGGGTACACGTTGATTTACGTACTCATGCTATACTTGCTGCATATTTTTTGTGTGCAGGTATATATATGCTTAGAGGCCTTGTGGGCGTAGAGGCGCGGTTATTGCGAGGACTTAGGTGAGCTGCACTCTCTACTACGATCCGCAGCCAGCAGAGTCTCCTTTAGAGTATTTATATTTCTCATGTCCAAATTTGTATTCTGGACAGATGTATTTCATTTTACTTCCTAGTTGATGCTCATGCACTTGTGACAGCGGGTTTTGGGATTATGGGTTGTCCTGTATTGAAATTTGTTGAAAACATCATTAGTTATCTTCTAAATTCCATTTCTTATTATTCAATTGAAGGAAAAATATGATTTCAAAATATAAAATAAATGAGAACCAAATCGAGTATTTATTGTTGGCTTGCCTGACAGTGGTGTCCTGCGCCATCACGACCTTTAATGGATTTTGGGTCGTGACATACGTAGCCCCCGCAAGTAGAAGCACATATTTAATCAATTCACCTATGGGGTTAATTCCCTCTTATAAGGTTAGAAAGGAGACTTAACTCGCTCCGCAATTCTATAACCGGCTCCAAAGCCTCTCCAACAACTCAAACCGGTGCCCGTCGCTCCAAAACTAGTCAATAAATGTGCATATCCATACATATATACTCTAATACTCACTATAATCCTATTTACAACAATTTCTAACTCCGTTCGAAAAAGTCGATAAAAATCACCCTCAGGCCCACGTGCCCGGATTTCAAAAATTTTCGAAGACAAACTTTACCCATATCCCCACGAACTCAAATATATAATTTATTTTCAATTTCATGCCCAAATTCGTGGTCAAAATCCAAAAATACCAATTTCTAAGTTTTTCTTCTAAATCCCAAATTTCCAAGAGCTCCCTTCCAAGAGCTCCAACAATCGCCCAACCAAATGAAAAATGGAGGAAAATGGCCAAATCCCGTCTTTAAAATGACACTGCACAGCACCTCTCGCACCTGTGGTCAAATAGACGCTTCTGCAGCTCCGCACCTGCGGAAATTCCATAGCAGGTGCGGCTTCAGCTCGGCCCAACAGTCCCGCACCTGCGCTCCATATAGCGCATCTGCGTGTCCGTTCCTACGGTCCATGCGCCGCAACTGCGCCCATCGCCCGCTCCTGCGTTGCCCTCTTCGCACCTGCGCCGAAATGTTCCGCACCTACCGTCGCTGGCCAGCCTCCTCTCCTTCGCACCTACGACTCGTGGCTCGCACCTGCGGCCTTTTTCACGCAGGTGCGATTGCACCAGATAACAGCTGCCTAATCATTTCTTCCAAGTCCAAACTTGATCCGTTAACCATCCGGAATCCACCCGAGGCCCTCGGGACCTCAACCAATTATACCAACACGTCCCAAAACACATCACGAACTTAGTCAAGGCCTCAGATCATGCCAGACAATATCTAAACTATGAATCACCCTCCAATTAAAACTTAATGAACTTTAGAACTTCAAACTCCTACAATTGATGCTGAAACCCATCAAATCACGTTTGGTTGACCTCAAATTTTGCACACAAGTCATAATTGGCATTATGGACCTATTCCAACTTCCAGAATCGGAATCCAACCCCGGTATCAAAAAGTCCACTCCCCGTCAAACTTCTCAGAAACCTTCGAATTTTTAACTTTTGCCAAATGACCCCTGAAATGACATACGGACCTCCAAATCCACTTCCGGATGCGCTCCCAATACCAAAATCACCATACGGAGCTATCCCTAGACTCGGAATCCCAAACGGACATTGATAACATTGAAATACACCTCAACCCAATTTTTATGAAATTTTTCCAAAATGCCAAATTCCACAATAGGCGCCGAAACGCCCCCGGGTCATCCAAAACCCGATCCGGACATACGCCCAAGTCCGAAATCATCATATGAACCTGTTGGAACCTTCAAATCCTGATTCCGAGGTTGTTTACTCAAAAATCACACTTTAGTCAATTCCTCCAACTTAAGGTTTCCGAAATTAGAATTTTCTTTCCAAATCTACTCCGAACTTCCCGAAATTAAATTCCGACCACGCGTACAAGTCATAATACCTGAAGTGAAGGTACTCAAGGCCTCAAACCGCCGAATGATGTGCTAGGGCTCAAAACGACCGGTCGGGTCGTTACATTCTCTCCCACTTAAACATACGTTCGTCCTCGAACGTGCTAAGAACTGCTCTGGAATTGACTGAAATCATTGTTTAACACCTCGTGCACCTACCCGTGCTACCACAACCCAGTTGAGCATACTGGTTCTAGCCAATCTGAAGATCCTCCCCTTTATTTAGGCAATTAAGCCTTAGAGCTAAGTTCTAACGTCCAAATTTCTCTACCAGGCATGTGCCCAACATACGAACACCGTATCAATCACTACACGATGCACCAATACAGGATTGCATACCTTTGCTGAATTCACACCCTACACCGCATAATTCCCATGACCATAATAACATCATTCGATAACAATAGTCAAAATTCCATGAATCTGATGCCTACGACACACCTCATGACACATATAAGTCTTGTTCCAACTCTTGAAATGTTGCCACGATGGAAGAGACGTGTAGAAATTTGTAACCAACTGCCGAGTCAACTAATCATTAAGTCTCTTCTCTTGACAATAACCATTACCTCATTATGAACCAAATAACAACATTTGCTCTTTAATACGCTTCATATAAATCTGATCTCACTGATCTTAGGTCCAATAATCTCGTTTTCCCCAGTATAAGATGCTCATGCAATAAGCCACCTCAGATACTGCAAAAAATCTCATATGATGCCACAATGTGCCCACAAGCTACAAACTCTAATGTGATACATAAGGAAAAACGAACTCTGGAAAGAACTACTCAACCCACGTAACTAATTTAAATAATCGAAAAGCTGTTATGAACCTTCCTCGGGAAACGAGAAGCAAAACACACAATAATAGATATGGGAAACTGTACTCAATAACACACTGTTGCGGCGTGTAACCCGATCCACACATGATACCATTGCGGCGTGCAACCCAATCCAACCATGATACCTGTGGCGGCGTGCCACCCGATACAAATAACATATCCGTGGCGGCACGCCACCCGATCCAACCATATACCCGTGGCGGCGTGCCACCCGATCCACACATAATAATCTAACAAAAACACACATCGAACCGTAATGCTTATACTCACGAAATGCTCGGATATCAACCATAAGCATGCCAAGTGCCTAATATAAATCCTGGGGAGACGGGTAACGTCATACACTATAAAACTCAAGAACAACTAAGGTGCGATACATGATCTTCATCTCGAGAGCCATCATGTTCACATAATACCACCTCTACGCGGGACCTCAATACATTGTACAAATAATCAAGCCACCTCACAACCCACATGGCACAATAGAGTATTACATGAAATAGCTGGCGACAAAATCAACATCCCACGCCCGAAAACTTCTTCCATAAGGAATGCTATGCTGAATGAACACACCCAGGTTGGTGTAGAGTACACATCCATATTTGGACCCATCAACGGACCTCAAACCGATTCTGATCATACCATGCTTGGGCAAATAACCTCTTAAGGATCCAAAATGACCATTTTCCCATGACATGCAAGAACAACCATCGAATCCAGAACAAACTTCCATAATTCGCAACCAAATGAACCGAGCGCCCTTCAGGCATAATTTCTCACATTAGTGATAGTACCACAATCTCCATACTTGGTTTTAAATCTTTAATCAATAAGGTGACTACATGTCACACTTATACAATCTTCTTGTGGGATGCACTCCCATGACCTTCCGCACCTCCAAACTTATACTACATGTCACACTTATACTATCTTTCGTGCGTACCTAGCCCCCGCAAGTAGAATCACATATTTAATCAATTCACCTATGGGGTTAATTCCCTTTTACAAGGTTAGAAAGGAGAATTACCTCGCTCCGCAATTCCATAACCGGCTCCAAAGCCTCTCCAACAACTCAAACTGGTGCTCGTCGCTCCAAAACTAATCAATAAATGTGCAAATCCATAAATATATACTCTAATACTCATTATAATTCTATTTATAACAATTTCCAACTCCGTTCGAAAAGTCGATAAACATTACCCTCTGGCCCACGTGCCCGGATTCCGAAAATATTTGAAGACAAACTTTACCCATAACCCCACGAACTCAAATATATAATTTATTTCCAATTCCATGCCCAAATTCGTGGTCAAAATCCAAAAATACCAATTTCTAGGTTTTTCTTCCAAATCCCAAATTTCAACAAATTTTCAAGTCTAAATCCATATATAATCCAAGTATTTAACTTGTAATAGGTGAAAATCACTTACCTTGACATAGATGACTAAAATCTCTCTTCCAAGAGCTCCAAATATCGCCCAACCAAATGTAAAAAGGAGGAAAATGGCCAAATCCCATCTTTAAAATGACACTGCCCAGCACCTCTCACACCTGCGGTCAAATAGCCACTTCTACGGCCCCGCACCTGCTAAAATTCCATCGCACGTGCGGCTTCAACTTGGCCCAACAGTCCCGTACATACGCTCCATATAGCGTATCTATGCGTTCGCTCCTGCGGTCCATGCGCCGCACCTGCGCCCATCACCCACTCCTGCGTTTCCCTCTTCGCACCTGCGCCTTCATAGGTGCGCCCAAATGTTCCGTACCTGCAGTCGCTGGCCAGCCTCCTCTCCTTCGCACCTGCGACTCGTGGCTGTAAAATACTCTAACTCGAATGAATGATATGAATCGTTCTTATTTGATACTTTCGTTAAAGCTTGAATTTCACAAGTTATAAAGTTAAAAATATAGGTCTTTGGTATAATGATCCGACCGGTCGTTTTGAGCTCTAGCATGTCATTCAGCGATTTGAGACCCTGAGCAGCTTCACTTCAGGTATTATGACTTGTACGTGTGGTCGGAATTTAATTTCGGGAAGTTTGGAGTTGATTTGGAAAGAAAAAAAATTCTAATTTCGGAAGCTTTAAGTTGGCGGAATTAACTATAGGGCGATGTTTGATAAAACGACCTAGGAATTAGGATTTGAAGGTTCCAACAGATTCGTATGATGATTTTGGACTTGGGCGTATGTCCAGATCGATTTTTGGATGACACGGGAGCGTTTCGGCGCCTATTGTGGAAGTTGGTTCTTGAAGAATTTTAAAGTTCTTTAAATTTGGTTTGGAGCACATTTTGGTGTTATGTAGGTCCAAATGGAATTCTGAGATAGAAAATAGTTCCGTAATATCATTTAAGACTTGCACGCAAAATTTGGCGTCAATCCGAGTAGTCTAAGTACGTTTCGGCGCATTTTGAGTGAATAGAAGAACTTGAAGTTCATAAGTTTGAATCAATTGGTTTTGGGGTACGATTCTTAGTTTTAACGTTTTTCGGGCATTCCAAGAGATCGAGTGAGTCCGCTATATGATTCTAAACTTGTTGGTATGTTCTGGCGGGGCCCCGGGGGCCCCTGGTGCGGCTAGGCTCGCAGAAGCAACCCTCCTTGTCCGCAGATGTGAAGCCGGCTAGGTGAGGGAAAGGTGCACCTGCAAGGCATTTGCCGCAGATGCAGCCCAAAGCACCACAGGTGCGAAAGTCCCTGGGCAGTGAGGGTTCATTTAATACGGGACTTAGGCTATTTTTATCACATTTTCATTCACTCTTGGGCGATTTGAGAGCTTTCAAGGAGGGGATTTCGACCAAGCTTTGTGAGGTAAGTAATTTCTACCTAATGTGAGTTTAATACATAGAATATGGGTAGATTTTAACATGAAAATTGGTAGAAATTGTGAAATTTTGATAGAAAACCTAGAAATTGGTATTTTTGGATTTTGACAAGGAATTTGGACATGGAATTGGATATAAATAATATAATTGAGTTCGTGAGGTTCTGGGTAATAGTTATCTTCGAAAATATTTTAGAATCCGGGCACGTGGGCCCGAGGGTTGCTTTATTGATTTTTCGAGCGGGGTTGGAAATTGTTATAAATTGATTAATTATGAGTATTAGAGTACATTTTGATTGGGTTGCATCTTAATTGACTAGTTTGGAGCGAACGGGCACTGGTTTGAGGTGTTAGAGAGGCTTGGGAGCCGGTCATGAAATTTCGGAGTGAGGTAAGTCTCATGTCTAACTCTGTGAGGGGAAAACTACCCCTAAGTGTTGTAATTGATATTTGCTACTTGTTGCGGGAGCTACGTACGCACGAAGTGACGAGAGTCCGTACGTAGTTATATTCATGTTATTGTCAGGGTAGACTCAGGTTCATGCCATGCTATCACTTTACTATTTGAGTTGTCTCTTGCCTTTTAGGTTCCTTATTACATGTTAAAATCTGAGACTAGACTTATGTAGAGCGGTAGACTCGTTATTGTAGAGATCGGATGAACTTTATGACTTGCCACGGAATAATTGTACTCCTCTTACGAATTTTCCCCGCGTTATGCGTTCTCATCGAAGGGCATTCCCCAAAGCTTTCCTAAAACTCACCTGTCCCTTCGTGAGTGGGGTCAAGAACCCGTCAAAGCTTTTCTTATTCTAATGGGAGCGGGTCATTTTCTTCGGCAGGATAGATATATCTATGGTTCGTATCGTTCGACCCTAAGCAGTGCACACACTTTATGGGATTGGGTCATTCACCTCGGCAGGATTATATACCACACTCTCATGGGAGTGGGCCGTTCGCCTCGGTAATATATATATAATAGATGCATCTATGGTTATATACCAGATTATGATGGGATTGGGTCGTACGCGTCGGCATATCTGTAAAAATCCTTCTAAGGAATCGTGCGTATTAATTGTACAAAGGGCAAGTGTATCTGGGAGTTTTCCTGATTTGAATTATGGTGACCCATCTGGTGAGGTCCATTATATATATATATATATATGTACTCCGGGGGAGGAGGTGACTGCTAATCGAGAGTTGAGTTTATTTTTGAGAGGAAGATTGTACCACATATTTATATTCTTTTAATTCACGTATTTATTCTGCCCCATATCTGTTTTCCTTCTTACTGCATTTGACTTATTGGACCATTAGTAAGCGTCGATGTCGACCCCTCGTCACTACTTCTCTGGATAGGCTAGATACTTACTGGGTACACATTGCTTACGTTCGCATACTACATTTGCTGCACATTTTTGTCTAGGTACATATATGTCTAGAGGCCATGTGAGAGCAAAGGCGTGTATACATGCGGGGACCTTGGTGAGCTGCATTCCATTTGTCGACCCGCAGCCAACAGAGTCTCCTTCAGAGTATTTACATTTTTCCTGTCCAATTTGTATTCTGGACAACTGTTGTATTTTAATTTATATTCCTAGTTAATGCTCACGCACTTGTGACACCTGGTTTTGGGATAATTATGGGTTGTTCTGTATTGAATTTGTTAAAAGTATTATTATTTACTCTATAAATCCCCATTATTTACTATTTAAATTGAAGGGAAATATGATTTCAAACATAATAAAATGAGAACCCAATTAAGTAATTATTTTTGGCTTGCCTGACAGTGGTGTCCGGCGCCATCACGACCCTTATGGATTTTGGGTCGTGACAGCAAGGTATCAGAGCACTAGGTTCACTTAGGTTTCACGAGTCATGAGCGAGTCTAGTAGACTCTTGCGGATCGGTACAAAGACGTATGTACTTATCTTCGAGAGACTACAAGGCTGTTAGGAGCACTTCCCTTCTTGATTCCTCATCGTGTGAATTGATTCTTTTGAGGCTTGTACCTTTATTTCTTTCCTATTCAATCTTATCCGACGAGAAGCACTTGTTAGGGAATCGAGGAATTTTCATGGTACTACGGAGGTGGTGCAGGATGTCTCTGCCTGCGTGTTTGATTGGGCTATTATCATCGCCTTGCGGAAGGCCGTCCTGTCGTTTCAGCTCAGCATCAGTATTTCTTATGGTTTTGAGATTTGGCATTAATTGTTATGACGATTTATGTGTTGTTATCGCAATGTGTTTGTGTAATGGTAGGATGCATGTCTATGCATCGAGGCAATCAGACTAAGAATGTTCAGGTTGGATTGATGGAGTAAAGAGACTTGGTATTTTTGAGTGTGGTGGAATCTTCATCCGAGATGTGGTGTTGTCGTCCTTGATTGAATGTGTTAAGTTTGCCAGTGTTATGGCCTTCTTCAAATCGCCTTTGGGGCAGAGTATTGTGAATGGTGCAGGGGAAGCGGCTGTCAGATGTCGCAATGTGCCGTGGTTCAGAATCGAATCAGTAATCCTAATATTGATGGCTCGAGAAGGATGATCTTCGGAGAGGGTTAGAGTGATAGTGATCTATTGGTTCGGGTGCTACAGAGATGAATTTTTAGTTAAGGCAACAACTGGGCAGCGAAGGATGACGAAGGACATGTGAGAGGTGTCTTGTGGTGGTTAAACTTCTAGGAGGCCAAGTGTAAGGAAACAGAAGTCGAGTAGTCGCTTAAAAGAGAGGGTTTGACCAATGTGGGAGAGTGGCAGAGTATCATATGGGTTCTGTGGTAGGAGGGTTACACGCCTTGAGGAAAGTTTAGAGTTATTTGGGATTCATGGTGGACAGTGACTAGGTCTATGGGCTTAATTTGGAATATTGGCTGCTATATTGAGGAAGATTGGGTGTGACAGGAGGGAGTTGCTTGATATAAAGAAGGATACAACATGACTTTGGATTGGAATGTATTGTCGCACCTTTAGTTGATGTCCATAAGGAGTGAACAGACTTGTACAGCTGGTGAATGAGCACGGGCTCAGGATGGTTTATTGGTTTCGTGGTAATTGTACTCGGTACATTGTTGTTGGAGGATGTCGGCATGGAATTTCCACAGGTGGGATATCTCCTGTGAGCAGGTTAGCGGTTGAGTAGTGTTGATGAAGCTTCTACAAAGAATTTTACTGGCTATCCAGTAAGAGGTCGAATATGTGAATATGGCTAGTGATTCAGAATATTCATGAAATGTTTAACATAAGGATTTCGAGGAATTTGACCAGTTGGTTTTGCAAGATCATGTCAACAGGGGATAAGGAATCTTGGTGGGTTCCATAGTTATGCAATGGTAGCTTCAAGCTAAGTGGGAGAGCCCTACCGTCTATGATTGGATTGCGTAGTTGTCAACTTGTGTGGTTTCTGGTTATCGGTGTATTGGCGGGTTATCATAACTAAGGAAAGAGATCATCAGTGGTAATTTGAGCAAAGGATTGGAGGAATGTGTGCTGTAATTGGCCTTATCGATTCATGTTCAGATTTTTGGAAGACTCAGAGTTTATGCTTCGTGTGGATGTGATGTACAAGGAAAAAGAAATTAGTCGGTTGCTTCTTTGAGAGGGTGTACCCGTGCTAGCAGGGCCTTGGAGTTGATTGTATTTGGGACCGAGTTAGAGTGGGTGACTCTCAACAACGATCCTAGTGGATTCAAAAGTTAAAGTGTGGTACCTAAGGATTTCAAGTCAGTAGTATGGTTAAGTATTTGACCTTTTGCAGTGGATTATGAAAGGTTCTTTGGGGTGTTCTACATTATCGTCGGTCTGCGGTGTGGCATTTGAGGAATGGGAGAAACTAACTTCGGATTCATAGAGGGGTTTTCAGAATGGGTATACCAGTTGAAGATGCAAATATGCGCATAAGGAGCGTGTGAGATGGTTCATGGGTTTTGGAGATAACGTGGCCTCGTGAAATAAGGTCACTCAGGATGAGTGCGGATTTGGGTTCATGATGTTTTGAATGAAGCTATCATTATCTCTAGGGCAAGTCCCAAGTAAATTAGAAGAAGTGGCTCGCTTGGTAATGGTTGAATCAACACGGTTATGGCAGTGGCCAGTTTCTCCAGCGCGAAGTTATACATGTAGTTTGTGGTTGTACACTTGGGCTTGAGCACCACCACAACTTGGTTGATTTGGGAGGTATTTGATTCATATGGCTTTGTTATGTAAAGGGATTTTCGGAAGAGTTATGGCACTTTAGATTACGACATGAGGTTGTATTTTCTATGATTTGGGAATTAGGTTGCATGTTGCATTGGTTATTCAAAAATGATCTAAGTAAGAGGTTTCTATATGATGAAGTGTTTATCCTATTAGTGGATCAGGGGTTATTATGGAATTCAGGTACTCTTAGGTATTGGCATGTTAGGTGCAACGAGCGGCATGGGAAATTGGAAGCTGAGGATCAAGGTTGTGGTTTGGTGTTGACAAGAATGTCATGAGCTCAGATGATCAGGGAAGAATTCAGATGTTTAGAATAAGCTGGTATTGTCGTTAGCGTCACTTGAGATCGGTGTCCTATGTAAGAGGCTTTGTGTACTGATTTGCGGCTTCTTGATTTGCTTTACAACATTAGTGTGACCGGTTGTATGGATGTGCAGACTTGTTACCTGATGCGGAGGGCCGTGGGAGTGTATCCCACGGAAATATTGTATAAGTGTGACATGTAATCACTTGATTGATTAAAAATTTAAAACCAAGTATGGAGATTGTGGTACTATCGCTAATGTGAGAATTTATGCCTGAAGGGCGCTCGGTTCATTTGGTTGTGGAATGTGGAAGTTTGTTCCGGATTTGACGGTTGTTCTTAGGTGTCGTGAATAGGTCATTGTGGGTCCTTAAGAGGCTATTTAGCCAAGCATGGTATGATCAGAATTGGTTGAGGTCCGTGAATGGATCTAAATGTAAATGTGGGCTCTATATCAGGTCGGATGTGCTAATCTCAGCATAGCGTTGTTTTCGGAAGGGTCTTCGGGCCTTGGATGTTATTCCTATCGTCATCTATCACGTGTAATCTATATTATACCAAGTAGGTTGTGAGGTGGTTTGATTATTCGCACTCGTATTGAGATCCCGTATGGTTTGTGGTATTATGTGAGCAGGATGGCTCTTAAGATGCAGGTCATATATCGCACATTAGTGGTGCTTGCATTTTGTAGCATGTGACACTACCCGTCTCCGCAGGATTTGTATTATGCACTTGGTGTGCTTATGGTTGATATTCGGGAATTTCGTGTGTATGAGCGTTACGGCTCAATGTGTGTTTTCTTTAGATTATTATGTGTGGATCGGGTGGCACGCCGCCATGGGTATATGGTTGGATTGGGTGGCACGCCGCCACAGATATGTTGATTGGATTGGGTGGCACGCCACCATGGGTATCATGTGTGGATCGGGTTGCACGCCGTAACAGTGTGTTATTGAGTACAGTTTCCCATATCTATTATTGCGTGTTTTGCTTCTCATTTCCTGAGGAAGGTTCATAACATCCTTTTGGTTGTTTAATTAGTTACGTGGGTTGAGTAGTTATTTCCAGAGTTCGTTTTTCCTTATGTATTGCCTTCGAGTCTATAGCTTGTTGGCACATTGTGGCATCATACGGGATTTTTCGCAGTGTTTGAGGTGTCTTATTAACTGAGCAACTTGTACTGGGTGAGACTAGATTATTGGACTTGGGATCAGTGCGATCAGATTTATATGAAGCATATTAAAGAGTAAATATTATTATTCAGTCCAGAATGAGGTAATAGTTCTTGTCGGGAGGAGAGATTCCATAAATTGTGATTCGGCAGGTGGTTATGAGTTCTACACATCTTCTCTGTAGTGGCAGTATTGCAAGCGTTGGAACATGACTTATATGGGTCATGAGGTGTGTTGTGAGCATCGGATTCGTGGGATTTCGGCTGTTGTTATTAAGGGATGTTATTATGGTCATGTGAATTATGCAGTGCATGGTGTGGATTCCGCGAAGGTATGCAAACATGTATTTGTGCATCGTGTAGTGATTAATACAGTGTTCGTATGTTGGAAACAAACCTGGTAGAGGATTTCAGATGTTGGAATTTGGCTCTAAGGCTTATTTGACTAGATAAAAGGGAGGATTTTCAGGTTTGCTCGAGCAAATGTGCTCAACTGGGTTATGGTATCACGGGTAGGTGCACGAGGTGTTAAACGGCGATTTCAGACAACTCCAGAGCAGTTCTTAGCACGTTCGCGGACAAACATATGTTTAAGTGGGAGAGAATGTAACGACCTAACCGGTCGTTTTGAGTTGTAGTGCGTCATTCAGCGGTTTGAGACCCTAAGCAGCTTCACTTCGGGTATTGTGACTTGTACACGTGGTCGGAATTTAATTTTGGGAAGTTCGAAGTTGATTTGGAAAGAAAACAATTCTAATTTCGGAAGCTTTAAGTTGGAGGAATTAACTATAGGGCGATTTTTGAGTAAAAGACCTCGAAATCGGGATTTGAAGGTTCCAACAGGTTCGTATGATGATTTTGGACTTGAGCGTATGACTGGATCGGATTTTGGATGAACCGGGAGCGTTTCAGCGCCTATTGTGGAAGTTGGTACTTGAAGAATTTTGAAGTTCTTTAAATTTTGTTTGGAGCGTGTTTTTGTGTTATCGAGGTCCAAACAGAATTCCGAGACCGGGAATAGATCCGTAATATCATTTAAGACTTGCACGCAAAATTTGGCGTCAATCCGAGTAGTCTAAGTATGTTTCGGCGCATTTTGAGTGAATAAAAGAACTTGAAGTTCATAAGTTTGATTCAATTGGTTTTAGGGTGCGATTCTTAGTTTTAAAGTTGTTTCAGGCATTCCAAGAGATCGAGCGAGTCTGCTATATGATTCTAAACTTGTTGGTATGTTCGGGTGGGGCCTCGAGTGTCAATCGGACGAGGCTCAGATCAAGTCGGAAGCTTGGAGTAACAACTGAAGCTCCCAGATCTGTCATAATCACACCTACGCTTGGTCAGCCGCAGGTGCAGGCTCGCAGGGGCGAGCCACGAGCTGCAGAAGCGAGAAATGCAGGGCATCCCAGAATCCGCAGATGCAGAAGATTGGGCGCACCTGCGTGAGCGCAGGTGCGAGAGACATGGTCGCAGGTGCAGCTAGGCTCGCAGAAGCGTCCCTCCTTGTCCACAGATGCGGAGCCAAGCCAGGCGAGGGAAAGGCACACCTGCGAGGCATTTGCCGCAGATGCGGCCCAAAGCACCGCAGGTGCGAAAATCGCTGGGCGGTGAGGGTTCATTTAATACAGGACTTAGGCCATTTTTATTCACTCTTGGGCGATTTGAGAGCTTTCAAGGAGGGGATTTCGACCTAGCTTTGTGAGGTAAGTAATTTCTACCTAATGTGAGTTTAATACATAGATTATGGGTAGATTTTAACATGAAAATTGGTAGAAATTGTGAAATTTTGATAGAAAACCTAGAAATTGGTATTTCTGGATTTTGACCAAGAATTTGGACATGGAATTGGAAATAAATAATATAATTGAGTTTGTGAGGTTCTGGATAATAGTTATCTTCGAAAATATTTTGGAATCCGGGCACGTGGGCCCAAGGGTTGTTTTATTGATTTTTCGAGCGAAGTTGGAAATTGTTATAAATTGATTAATTATGAGTATTAGAGTACATTTTGATTGGGTTGCATCTTAATTGACTAGTTTGGAGCGACGGGCACCGGTTTGAGTTGCTAGAGAGCCTTTGGAGCCGGTCATGGAATTTTGGAGCGAGGTACGTCTCCTGTCTAACTATGTGAAAGGGAAACTACCCCCTAGGTGTTGTAATTGATATTTGCTACTTGTTGCGGGGGCTACGTGCGCACGAGGTGACGAGAGTCCGTACGTAGCTATATTCATGTTATTGTCCGAGTAGACTCAGGTTCATGCCATGCAATAATTATACTATTTGAGTTGTCTCTTGCCTATTAGGTTCCTTATTACATGTTAAAATCTGAGAGTAGACTTGTGTAGAGTGGTAGGCTCGTTATTGTAGAGATCGGATGAACTTTATGACTTGCCACAGAATAATTGTACTCCTCTTACGAATTTTCCCCGCGTTACGTGTTCTCATCGAAGGGCTTTCCCCAAAGCTTTCCTAAAACTCACATGTCCCTTCATGAGTGGGGTCAAGGACCCATCAAAGCTTTTCTTATTCTAATGGGAGCGGGTCATTTTTCTCGGCAAGATAGATACATCTATGGTTCGTGTCATTCGACCCTAAGCAGTGCACACACTTTATGGGATTGAGCTTCGGAAAGCTCTCTTCATATTCATACGACGACATGAACGGAGCACCTTTCTGGGTCAATTTAGTCATAGGCGATGCAATAGATGAGAAACCCTCCACGAAACGACGATAATAACCGGCCAAGCTGAGAAAACTCTGAATCTCAGTAACTGAGGATGGCCTGGGCCAATTCTAAACTACCTCTATTTTCTTCGGATCCACCTTAATACCTTCACTCGACGCTATATGTCCCAAGAATGCCACCGAACTAAGCCAGAACTCACACTTAGAGAATTTGGCATAAATTTTCTCCTCTCTCAGCCTCTGTAATACAATACCCAAGTGTTGTGCATGCTCCTCCTAGCTACGTGAGTACACCAGAATATCATCAATGAATACCACAACAAATAAATCAAGATATGGCTGAAATACACTATTCATCAAATGCATAAATGTTGTTAGGGCATTGGTTAGCCCAAAAGACATCACAAGAAATTCATAGTGGCCATAACGAGTCCTGAATGCCGTCTTTAGAATATTCGAATCCCGAATTTTTAATTGGTAATACCCAGACCTCAAATCAATTTTGGAGAACACCCTCGCTCCCTGAAGCTGGTCAAATAAATCATCAATACGCAGCAATGGATATTTATTCTTGATTGTAACTTTGTTCAACTACCTATAATCAATGCACATCCGCATAGTACCATCTTTTTTTTTCACAAACAGAACCGATGCACCCAAGGTGACACACTAGGCCTAATAAACCCCTTTTCAAGGAGTTCCTGAAGTTGCTCTTTCAATTCTTTTAACTCAGTTGGTGCCATACGATACGGAGGAATAGAAATGGGCTAAGTTCCCTACACCAAGTCAATACCGAAATCAATATCCCTGTCGGGTGGCATACCCGACAGGTCTGCAAGAAATACATCTGGAAAGTCTCGCACGACCGGTACTGAATCAATAATAAGAGCATTTGCATCAACATCTCTCACAAAGGTCAAATATGACAAGCATCCCTTTCCAACCATACGTTGGGCCTTCAAATAAGAAATTACCCTGCTAGGAACAAGATCTAGAGAACCCCTCCATTCAACCTTTGGCAACCCCGTCATCGTCAACGTCACAATTTTTGCGTGACAGTCCAGAATAGCATGACATGGATACAACTAATCCATACCCAGGATTACATCGAAATCAACCATGCCGAGTAATAAGAGATCAACTCTAGTCTCCAGTTCTCCAATAGTTACCACACACGACCGATACACACGATTCACAGTAATAATATCGCCCACCGGTGTAGATACACAAACAGGTGAAGCTAAGGACTCACAGAGCATATCCAAATAATGAGCAAAATATAATGATACATATGAATAAGTGGAACCAGGGTCAAATAATATACAAGCCTCCCTGTGGCACACTGAAACAATACCTGTGATCACTGCGTATGAGGCAACAACATATGGCCTGGCAGGAAAAGCATAGAATCGAGCTTGCTCTCCTCCTGATCGGCCTCCCCCTCTTGGGCGACCCCTAGCTGTCTGACCCCTCCTCGAGATGGTAGGGCGGGTGGTGTAACTGCTGGTGCTGGTGCCGTCAGTCGAGAACTCTACTGTGAAACCCCACTCAACAGCATAGGACACTCTCTCTTGAAATGACCAAATTCTCTGCTCTCGAAAAAACCCTTCCTCTGATGGAACTGCTGCTCTTGATAAGCCTGTGCGGATGAGGCATGATGAGAACTCTGCGTTGGTAGGGCACTGATTGAAGACTGGCCTGAGTGAGCACTGTAAGAACCATGGCTAGATGATGCACCACGATGAGCTGGACGACCCATCTGAGCGTGTCTGTAAGAACGGCCCCTACCACGGTAAAATTGACCCCCTAAAGGAACACCGCTGTAATCACCTAGACCACGAGGCCTCTTAGCCTCTCTCTCTCTCTCTCCACGCTCCTGGCTACGAACCATCTCTATCTGCTGAGCAATGTCCACTACCTCATCAAAAGTAGCACCAGATACTCTCTCCCTAGTCATAAGTAACCGCAGCTAATATGTGAGGCCATCAATGAACCTCCTAATCCTCTCCCTATCAGTTGGAACCAACCAGACTACGTGACGAGCCAACTCAGAAAATCTCATCTCGTACCGCGTCACAGACATATCACCCTGGCGAAGCTGCTTAAACTGTATGCGTAGCTCTTCTCTGCGGGACTGAGGTACGAACTTCTCCAAAAGGACCACGGAGAACTGATGCAAAGTAAGGGGTGTTGCGCCAACAGGTCTACGTCTCTCGTAAGTCTTCCACCATCTAAGTGCAGACCCAGAAAACTGAAAAGTAGTGAGTGAGACCCCACTGGTCTCCATAATACCCGTTGTCCGAAGCATCCGTTGACACCTATCCAGAAAATCATGAGCATCCTCTGACTCAGTACCGCTAAATGGTGGAGGTCGAAGCCTCTAAAATCTCTCAAGTCTCCTTTGCTCATCATCTACCATAACAAGAACTACCGGGGCTTGAGTAGCTGCAACCGGCTGGGCTGGTAGTGCCCCCAGTATCTGAAGTCCCTGTACTACCTGGTCTGGAGTACGGGCAACGGGGGTATGAGTACCTCCCCCAGCCTGAGAAGTGGCAGGTGCGGCCTGAGCCGAAACCACCTGAGCAAGGCCAGTGCAGGCTGCCAATATTTGGGCCAAAGTCTCCTGAATGCCTGCAATCTTAATAGGCACAGCTGGTGCCTGAGCTGGTCCTGTCGGCTAAACTATATTTGGAATCTGCTCCTATGCTGGAACAACTAGTGGTACTACAGGTGTTGTTTCAACTGTGGTACGAGCTACACCTCGACCTCTACCTCAACCCCGGCCTCTACCACGGCCCCGGCCTCTCACGGCCCTAACTGGTGGCATTGGAGGCTGACCATCTGATCCGGTAGTATGTGTCCTTACCATCTGTGAGAGAATAGAATAGCAGAAATTTAGTTTCCAGAATCAACAAATTCGCATGACAGAATACTAGAAACTGAAATATTCCTAAGGGTTCTGCAGCCTCTCGAAGATAAGTACAGACGTCTCCGTACCGATTCGCAAGACTACTAAACCTGCTCATGACTCGTGAGACTTATGTAACCTAGGCTCTGATACCAACTTGTCACGACCCAAAATCCCAACCTGTCGTGATGGCGCATATCTCGATACTAGGCAAGCCGATAATCTCAATAAACCTAAACTTCTCTTTAAGGTTGAAAATATAATATTTAAATACAATACAAACACTCCCCAAAACCTGGTGTCACTGAGTACATGAGCATCTAATATGAATACAAGTTTGGAAAATATAGTCTATAATAGTCTGAGACCAAATACAGTGAACAAAGAGATAGAGAAGGAGAGACAAGGTCTGCGAAATACGGCAGCTACCTCAAAATCTCCTAAAAATCAACCGCGCGAAAGGATCAACACCCGATATGTCCGGGAATACCTGGATCTGCACACGAAGTGCAGGGTGTAGTATGAGTACAACCAAATCAGCAAGTAACAATAATAAATAAGGAACTGAAGATAGTAACGAGCTACACAGTTATGGTTCATTTTCAGTAATCCCAACAAAGAATAGACATGCTATCAAATCTGGCAGTTTAATGTCAAATCAATTTTTATACAGTTCCTGTTCATGTAATCCGTATATCAACAATCTTTCATAGATTTCACAACAATGACAGATAGCAACTAAGTTCAACAACAAATGGAAATCAAGTACAAACTCTCACGACAAAAATCACACACTGGGCTCCCAGCCCTCATCACTCCCTGGGCTCCCAGCCCTCATCACTCACTGGGCTCCCAGCCCTCATTACTCACTCAATGGGTACCCGCGCTCACTGGGGGTGTACAGACTCCGGAGGGGCTCCTACAGCCCAAGCGCTATAATCTGCACGGACAACTCACGTGCCAAAATATAAATATCTGGATCCGCACGGCCAACTCACATTCCACAATATAAATATCTGGATACGCACGGCCAACTCACGTGCTGCACGGCCAACTCACGCCCTCGGCCTCACTCAGTCATAAATCTCTCCAGTCTCTCGGGCTCTCAATAATCATGAAATCAGCCCAAACAATAATGATATGATGTATCAATAATAATAACAGAGACTGAGATAAAATGTGCAAGTAAAAACTGAGATTGAGTACATATAGCATTTAGCAGGCAATTCAACAAGTACGCGACCTCTGTGGGTCCCAACTGTACTATCACATAGCCTAAGCATGATTTCTAACATGATTTACAGTTAAATTTTGTCAACACATAGAGAGCATATAGCTAACAACAGATTATTCAACTTTACAGTTTACCGGGACGGACCAAGTCACAATCCTCTCGGTGCACGCCCACACGCCCGTCACCTAGCAGAGGCGTCACCTCCAAAATAATCACATAATACCAAAATCTGGGGTTTAATACCCTCAAGCTGTGAAATTCTTATTCTGCAATGCCCTTTCCTCGTGAATTGGTCTCCAAACGCCTCGAATCTGGTCATAAATAGTTCGTTTCAATCAATAAAATTCATTGGAATTAATTCCATAAGAAAATAATGATTTTCCATAAAAATCCGAAAATTAGCTCAAAAATTGCCCGTGGGGCCCACGTCTCGGAATTCAACAAAAGTTACAAAATTCGGAAACTCATTCAACCACGAGTCTTACCATACCAATTTTACCAAAATCCGACCCCAACTCGACCCTCAAAATCTTCAATTTAAACCAAGAGGGTTTTCAAATTTTCCCAACTCAATTCACCAATTAAATGATAAAAACAACCATGGATTCGGGTAATTTAACTAATATTGAGTTAAGAATACTTACCCCGTTGTTTCCTCTGAAAATCACCCAAATTCGCCTCAAATCCGAGCTCTAAATCGTCAAAAACTGAAAATGGGACATAAACTCACTGCCCAGTCTTTTCTTCTTTGCGAACGCGGTCAGTGCCTCGCGTTCGCGAAGCACAAAATAGCTCCCGTCCAAATTCCTCCTTCGCGAAAACGACATCACCCTCGCGTTCGCGAAGCACAAAATGCCTCTGCCACAATGCCTTCTACACGAATGAGTTCAACCCATTGTGAATGCGATGCTTTGTTTCCCCCTTACTACGCGAACGCGACACCCCCTACGCGAACGCGTAGACCAATTGCCTGGGGTCCTCAGTTGCTTCCTCTCTTCTTTGCGAACGCGTAACACCTCTCTCGTTCGCGATGCAAACCCAGTCCACCCTTCGCAAATGCGTGCTTCTCTTCACGAACGCGAAGAGCAAATATTGCCAGCCTCTCAGTCCCTCTTCGCGAATGCGAGGCTCCACTCGCGAACGCGATGAAGGAAACTAGATGGTGCATCAGAAAATTTCCAGCAGAGTTCCAAGTTCAAAATCCAACCTGTTAAGCATCCGAAACTCACCCGAGCCCCTCGAGACCTCAACCAAATATACCAACAAGTCCTAAAACATCATACGAACTTAGTCGAACCCTTAAATCACCTCAAATAACGCTAAAACCATGAATTACACCCCAATTCAAGCCTAATGAACTTTGAAATTTCTAATTTCTACAAACGACTCCGAAACCTATCAAATCATGTCCGATTGACCTCAAATTTTGCACACAAGTAATAAAATGACATAACAGAGGTATTCCAATCTTCAGAATCGAATTCCAACCCCGATATCAAAAAGTCAACCCCCGGTCAAATTTCTCAAAAATTAAACTTTCGGGAATTTCAAGCCTAATTCCTCTACGGACTTTCAAATAATATTCCGGACACGCTCCTAAGCCCAAAATCACCATACAGAGCTATTGGAATCATCAAAATTCAAATCCGAGGTCGTTTATACATAGGTCCATATCCGGTCTACTTTTCTAACTTAAATTTTTAATTATGAGACTAAGTGTCTCATTTCACTCCGAGTTCCTTCCGGACCCGAACCAACTAACCCGATAAGTCATAAATCAATTGCAAGACATAAATTTAGCAGTAAATGGGGGGACGGGGTTATAATATTCAAAATGACTGGCCGGGTCGTTACATTCTCCCCCTCTTAAGCAAACGTTCTTCCTCGAACGGGTTTAGAATAATACCTAGAGTCTCAAATAAGTGTGGATATTTGTTCCGCATCTCCTACTCAGTCTCCCAAGTAGCTTCTCCGACTGGCTGTCCTCTCCACTGCACCTTCACTGATGCTATGTTCTTTGACCTCAACTTTCAAACCTGCCGGTCTAAAATAGCTGTCGGCTCTACATTATAAGTCAAATTACCGTCCAGTTGTACTGCCCGACCGGCCGTAGCTCGGTGGTAAATGTGTAACTGCCCAACCGGTCATAACTCGGTGGTAAATGCATGCCTTCCTGACTAGCCGTAGCTCGGTGGTAAATATGTAACTGCCCAACCGGCTGTAGCTCGGTGGTAAATTCATGACTGCCCAACCAGCCGTAGCTCCGTGGTAAATGATGATGCATATAATACCATTATGAACATTAACATCTTTATTATATACCTCAATAGAGACTTAGGAACGTACTTAGACATACTTGAAAGCTCGCCTCACAATCATCGGACCATCGGAATGGAGCACCCTTCTGGGTTAATTTGGTCAAAGGTGCTGCAATAGATGAAAAACCTTCCACGAAACGACGATAATAAACTGCTAAACCCAGAAAACTCCTGATCTCAGTCACCAAAGTGGGACGATGCCAATTATGAACTGCCTCAATCTTTTTGGGATCACCTTTAATGCCCTCGCCCGATACAATATGCCCCAAAAATGTTATAGACTCTAGCCAGAATTCACATTTGAAGAACTTAGCATATAGCTTTTGTTCCCGTAGCGTCTGAAGCACCACTCTCATATGCTGCTCGTGCTCCTCCTTATTGTGCGAGTAGATCAAGATATAATCAATGAAGACAATGACAAACGAATCAATATATGGCCTGAATACCTTATTCATCAAATCCATAAACGATGTCGGGGCGTTAGTCAAACCGAAGGACATCACCAGAAACTCATAATGATCATATCTAGTCCTGAAAGCAGTCTTCGGAACATTCGAATCCCGAATCTTCAACTGATAGTACCCCGACCTCAAGTCGATCTTAGAGAACACCCTAGCACCCTGCAACTGGTCAAATATATCATCAATATGCGGTAGCAGGTACTTGTTCTTAATAATGACTTTGTTCAATTGGATATAATCATTACACATTCGCATCGTTCTATCCTTCTTCTTCACAAATAACACCGGTGCACCCCAAGGTAATACACTCGGTCTGACGAATGCTTTGGCTAGTAACTCCTCAAGTTATTCTTTCAACTCCTTTAATTCTTTTGGAGCCATGCGATACGGTGGGATAGATATAGGATGGGTATCTGGAGACAAATCAATATCGAAATCAATATCACGATCAGGTGGCATGCCTAGAAGATCTGAAGGAAATACATCGGAGAACTCCCAAACTACAAGCACTGAATCAATAGTCGGAGTCTCTGCAGTAGTATCCCGAACATAGTCTAGATAAGCTAAACAACGCTTCTGAACCATGTGTTGAGCTTTCATAAAATAAATAACCCGATTAGATGCACTAACAAACGAACCCTTCCACTCCAACCTAGGAAATTCTAGAATAGCCAAGGTAACAGTCTTGGCATGGCAATCTAGGATGGCATGATATGGAGATAACCAGTCCATGCCCAGGATAATTTCAAAATCGGTCATCTCAAGCAATAGGAGATCTACCCTAGTTTCATAACCACAGAATGTAATAATACAGAACCAGTAGATCCGATTCACAACAATAGAATTGCCCACAAGAGTGGACACATAAACGAGAGTACTCAAGGACTTACGGGAAACACCTAGGAAATGAGCAAATAGAGACGACACATAGGAATATGTAGACCCTGGATCAAATAAAACGGAGGCATCTTTGCCGCAAATAGAAATAATACTTGTAATCATGGCATCTGAGGCCTCTGCATCTGGTCTGGCCAGAAAAGCATAGAACCGAGCTGGAGCGCTAACTGGCTGGCCTCCGCCTAGCTGACCTCCACCTCTAGGATGACCCCTACCCACCTGTCCTCCACCTATTGGTAGTCGGACTACTGGTAGGGCAACTGGTGCGGTAGAGATTGGTTGCTGACCTTGCTGCAGTGATCTACCCCGAAGCCTGGGGCAGAATCTCTGTATGTGACCGGGATCCCCACACTCGTAACAACTCTTAGGTACAATGGGCTGCTGACTAAGAATCTGGCCCTAGTGACCTGAATACCCACTTGAAGAACCCTGAATAGCTGGTGGGCGAAAAGAAATCTCTAGTATAACACTGAAATAAAGTCGCACTGGAGCACCCCGAGGAGGCGGTGGTGCTGGATATGGGGGCCTGCTGGACTGCCCTCTCACAAACTGACCTCTACCCCTAGACGGAGCACCTCTAAACTCTCCAGAATATCTAAACCGCTTATCTCTCATAATCTGCTCTCGGCTTCGCTGACGCACACCCCCAATCCTCCGGGCTATCTCCACTACTAGCTTATAAGAAGTATCCATCTCAACCTCTCAGGCCATAGTGGCATGTATGCCAGTATGTAAACCTGCAACAAACCTCCGCACTCTCTCCGCCTCAGTAGGGAGTATCATAAGTGCATGGCGAGATAACTCAGTGAACCTTGACTCATAATCGGTCACTGACATATGACCCTGCTGGAGCTGCTCAAACTGAAACGGCAACTCTTCCCTCTGGAAGGGTGGAATATACCTGTCCAGGAAGATATGGATGAACCTGTCCCAAGTAATTAGAAGAGAATCTGCTAGTCTGCCAAGAAGATAACACTTCCACCATCGACGGGCTCTGCCCTCTAGCTGAATAGTAGCAAAGTCAACCCTATAAGACTCCAATATCCTCATGTTGTACAATCTATCCCTGCACCGATCAATGAAATCCTAGGGATCCTCATGTCGCTCACCCCCAAAGACAGGAGGATGTAGTATAGTCCATCTGTTCCACTAGTTTCTATGAAACGAGATGGTCGACTTTGCCACTCATTAAGGGTCAATAATAATAATTGAAATAAAAATAGAAGTATCTAAATCAACATGATTCAAAGAGTTAACAATAATTTTATTTAACCAGCAGAAATAATAAAATTCCTTCAAATGCAACAATTTCCAATCTATTAATTAAATTCACAAGTTGCAATTAAAATATCAAAATACCGTGTAATTATTATTATTATTAGGCACGATTTCTGTCGAGGTCGTACGGCCCGATCCGAAGTGTAGTGTACACCCCCGAGGGACGTGCAGCGCAATCCATAGATGCATCTATACTGCCGAGGTGTTCGGCCCGCTCCACAAGAAAGGAGGACATTTTCTTATGTACCTCTGGAAGGAGAGTATATTTATTATAAGATTAATTCCAGAGGATGAACAATTTTTTTCAACAATTAATTAATTTAAACAGAAAATTAAGTATATGATATTTCCTTCTTTACTATCTTTTTCTAACAATTTACAAAATAAGTCAAATAATTTAATTAAATAAGGATACAATTTACACACGAAATTCATGATTTGAGTCCTAAACTACCCAAACTTTAGCATAAATAGTAGCTACGTACGGACTCTCGTCACCTCGTGCGTACGTAGCCCCCACAATTAGCAACAATTATTAATTTAATCACCTATGGGGTAAATTCCCCCTCAATTAGACAAGAGATTTACCTTGTCTCAAAGTCTACTTTTCCGATCAAATGTCGTGTAAAACCCTCAATTCGGTGCCGAAAAATCCGAAACTATCCAAAAGTTATATAAAATAATTAATACATGTTCAATAATTCGAAATTCATCTATTAAATAAATTCCCCTATCCAAAATGGTAAAATTTTTAAGATTCACTCTAGGCCCACGTACCCGGATTCCGAAAATTTTCGGAGGAAAACATTACCCATAATCTCAAGAACTCAAATATATAATTTCTATCCAATTCCATAACCATTTTCGTGGTTAAAATCTCATTTTTATAAGAATCTAGGTTTTTCATCTAAACCCTTGATTTCTAAGATTTATCAGTTATAATCTACCCATAATCTATGTATTTAACTCAAGGTGTGTAGAATTAACTTACCTTCAATTTGCTAGTTGAAATCCTCTCTCAAAAAGCTCCAAAATCGCCCAAGAATGGAAGAAATGGGGTTAAAAATGGTGAAATTTCGTTTTAAGACATTATGTCTGATACAGTGAATCCCTTCTTCGCGAACGCGGTCAGTGCCTCGCGTTCGCGAATGCAAAATTCCACAACCTTAAAATTACCCTTCGCGAACGCGAAAGGGGTCTCGTGAATGCGAAGGCTTACTGGCCTGCCCTTCACGAACGGGTGATCTCCCTCGCGAACACGTAGGGAAAAATCCACGCCGGTCACATTCCTCTTTCACGAACGTGAGTCTACCATCGCGAACGCGTAGGCCAAAACTCCCGGGCTTTGCGAACGCGTCACCCTCCACGCGAACGCGAAGGGAAATAGCCCAGCACCCATTTTCCTTCTTCATGAACGCGAGGATCCTTCTGCGTTCGCGAAGAAAGAAACCAGAACTGGAAATTTTTGTTTTTTCAACTTAGCTCCAGGTGGTTCAAAACTCACCCGAGCCCCCCGGGACCCCGTCCAAATGCACGAACAAGTATGAAAATATAACACGGACTTGCTCGAACTCTCAAAACACGCAAATCAACAACAAACTAAGAATGGCACCCCAAAACCGAATTGGATCAAAATATGAACTTCAAGTTTCTAACTTCCTCCGAACGCGCCGAATCATACTTATACTACCCGGAATGACACCAATTTTTGCATGCAAGTCTTAAATCACCATACGGAACTATTCCCAAACTTGTAATTTCACACGAACCTCGATTACTCCAAAACCTACTCCAAACCAAATTTAAAGAATATTAAACCTTCAAATAGTTAATTTTTACTATTAAGCGCTGAAACACTCCTGGGTTGTCCAAAACCCGATCCGAACATACGCCCAAGTCCAAAATCATCATTCGAACCTATTGAAATCATCAAATCCCGATTCTGGGGCCATTTTTTAAAAATGTTGACCGAAGTCAAACTTGGCCTTTTAAAGCCAAACTAAGGAACCAATTGTTTCGATTTCAACCCGATCACTTCCAAATTCTGAACCAACCATCCCCGTAAGTCATAAATTATTAAAAGCACATTCGAAAAGTTATATTTAGGGGAATGGAGTTCTAAAAGTTAAAATGACCGGTTGGATCATTACAAAGACATTATGGGCTGCCACATTAAGGCTTATCCAAAGCCTTAATTAATCACCCACCAACTCCTTAATTAACTAGTTCATCTCCCATTAACTAATAATTAATCAATTATCCACATAACTAAGAATTATCTCAAATTACTTAAAAATACTACCCACTTTTAACATACTTTATACACCTTATTATCATTGTGATGTGGTACTTTGTATGGCACTAGCCCATAAATACCGGGTATTATAGCTCGGACCGTATTTTATCCCAAAATGACAACCTTCAACGAAGCTCATTTTCTTTGATTGGTCTACCCTCGAACCTTCACGGCACTTACTTATCACTTGTTATAAATATCATAAGTACTTATAACCTCAAAAATAGTCTTGTTATTAAACTTATGTCAATTATCTTATAACAAATCCAACGTAGAAAAGTACGGGATGTAACATTGTTATTGATAATTATGTATTGCTGGATTTCTCTGGTCATTGTTATTGGTATATGGTATTGGAGGAGGCTCTTGTTACAGGGGAGATGCTGCCAAAATTTACGTAAATAAGCTACTAGTTTAAGTTGCGGACTTAGCCTTTACTCAACACTGATTTTGAATCTCCTTATGCTTTAGTAGATTGAGTTGGGTTGTTTGAAGAATTGCTTTGAAGGTATTAAGGACTCAATGGAGTTAAGGTATGTTAAGTCTATCCCTTCTTTTCTTTTGGCATGATCCATTCGATACAAACAAAACGAGCAAACACGCAACTTTCATAAATGTCTTTATTCATAGAAGCACTAGGAGTGCGTATGTTGTTGATTCCCCATGTGTATTATTATTATTATATATTTTGTTCATGGTTCTCAAAAAAATACGTAAGTTGATAAATTTTATCCGAGAGATCTTATTGACTTACTTTATTATGCATTGCATTCATTTATACATGTACATTGATCCATGGCCAAATGGTGTTATATACGCGTATATTATATGTATATGGATATGGGGAAATATTATGGAGTTATATACGTACCACCACCTGATCAGCTGGTATACGTTAATGATTTCGCCTATAGTGGCTGAGGTGATATGATGGGATGCCCTTAGAGGCTTCATGATGTTATGTACGCATATATCTATGCATGGTATGACATTATTATGCACATGCATGACATTATAAATTTTTTATTATTCACAGAGCTATTCAGAATTACAGGTTGAGTTCTTTACTCAATGTTTCTTTTATGTCTTTTATATACTACTTTCATGCCTTACATACTCGGCACTTTATTTGTACTGACGTCCCTTTTCCTTGGGGATGCTGCGTTTCATGCCCGCATGTTCCGATAGACAGGTTGAGAATTCTCCTATTAGGCTATTAGCTCAGCGGAAGGTATTCGTGCACTCAACTTGCTCTAGAGTTGCCTATTTGGTTAGTATAATTTGGATATGTATTGATTGGTATGGCGGGGCCCTGTCCCAACTTTTATAATATTTATGTACTCTTAGAGGTTTGTAGACAGATGTCATGTATATGGATACTTGTATGGCCTTATCGGCTTATGTTTTGAGTATACAAATGATCATGTCGGCCTTATAGGCCCGTATGTCATGTGTATACGTTTATATTCTATGTTGGGTCGCCCTATGTCTAGTATTCCCTTATCTTTTATTATGGTTATCTCATGACGTCGCTTCTGGCCCATTTACCCATGATGGTATAATAAGAAAGATACGTTATGTTGGTGCTCGGTTAGGTAAGGCATCGGGTGCCCGTCGCGGCCCATCGGTTTGGGTCGTGACAAGGATGATATTCCAAAATATCGTTCTTTCTTGAATTGACCTCCGGACAGCTCAAATCAATCCAAACTAATTTTATAACTTTATTAAAATTTATCAAAAATAATTTCGGATAATAAAACGTCAACTTAACATTTTACATTGCAAAGTCAACCAAAGTATAATTCACAATTTTTCTCAATTTATTCAATTAAATATGAAACAAATGATGAATATAACTATAGATTTATGAAGTATAATTATTTTTGGATATAGAACACTTACCCTAATCCATATGGTAAAAATCGCCTCAAATATAGCTTCAATCCGAGCTCCATAGCTCCAAATATGTTAAAATGGCCTAAACTCCCATTTTTAGAATCTATCCACGCAAGATGCATTTGTCATTTGAAACTTATAAATCGCATTTGACACATGCGACTTTTGCCTCAGTCCCAGAAAAAACAGCAATACCAGCCTTCGGTAAATTGATCATAACTTTCTGTACAAATGTCCAAATGATGAATGGTTTAACTTTCTGAACACTAAATACCAAGGGATACAACTTTCATGTTTTGATAATTTACATATTCCTTATAAATTTTGATATATAAACTTCCAAAATCAGCTCTACGCATCAGAAATCTGACGATGCACACTGTTGTAGCCAAAATCTGCAGTACCAGCCTTCAGTCAATCGATCATTACTTTCTATACAAATGTACAAATGATGAATGATTTAGCTTTCTAGAAACTATAATCAAAGGGCTACAACTTTCATGTTTTGAAAATTTTCATATTCCTTATACATTTCGAGATATAAGCTTCCAAAACCCTAACGCGATTTCACCAGTTGCTGCCAAAAAACAGCTTCTGCCACCAGAAATTCCTGCAGCTTCAAAAAGGCGCCAAACGATCCGAACCCCATCTGAAACTCATCCGAGCCACTCGAGACCTTGTCCAAATATACCAATAAGTCTCTTAACATAACACGGACCTTCTCGAGGCCTCAAATCACATCAAACAACATCAAAATTACGAATCGCACCTCGAATCAAATTATGAGTTTATGAATTTTTCAAATTCTATAATTTGCGCCGAAACATATCAAATCAATCCGGAATAACTTCAAATTTTGCATGCGAGTCTTAAAAGACATAATGGATCTTTTCTAATTTCTAGAATCGAATTTCGACCCGGATATCAATAAAGTCAACTCCCGATCAAACTTTTCAAAAATCTTCTATTTTTCAACTTTTGTCAAAATGCGTCGAATTGCCATACAGAGTTTCAAATCCAAATTCGACCATACGCCCAAATCCGAAATTACCATACAAAACTATTAGAATCTTCAAAATTCCATTCCGGAGTCGTTTGCTCAAAAGTCAAACTCCGGTCAACTCTTTTCATTTAAGTTTCAAAAATGAGAGTTGTTCTTTCAATTAAATTTCGAATCTTCCAAAAACCAAACTCGGCCGTACACAAGTTATAATACATATTACGAAGTTGCTCGGGACCTTAAGTCGCTGAACGGGGCATAAATTCTTAAAACGACAAGTCGGGTCGTTACATTTTCATAGTAACTTGTTCGTTCTATTTAATTTTCATGTTTTAGTAATGATTTTTTTGCCGATTCACGTTTCGACAAAGTTATGAAATTATAATTTTTTTCTTTTTATTTCAACAGCTAAAATCTCAGTAAATGAATAATATTAAAACCTTTGAAGGGAGATAAATTGAGAAAACATAAGACTCAAATTTTTAATTTATGTTATTTGACGAATCTTTAAAGAATCGTAATAAAAGTCTATACCTCTTTTCGAATGAACTTGAGAATATAATTTGAAAAAAAATTCAAAAAAATCTAAAATCATTTAGGGCTATGTGTTTTTTAAGAAACTAAAAAGAAAGCACAAGAACCTGTGAAATGAAACTGATAAAATTATAAATGGGACATCATTTAAGGTGAATGACATAAGACTTTTATTAACAAAGTTTTTCCTTTATTGAGTTTATGATCAGTGTTCATCAATTGATAAGCTTACACTTTATTTTATAACTCAAATACAATTTTAAAAAATATATATGTAATTTGTTTACAAGAAAATTACTTATTGAGATGGGGAACACGCGCAACGCGCGTACACTAAAACTAGTTTTATATTAAAAGCACGAATGCCCTATCGAAATATTGATCGCCTTTTTTACCCTTTGTAAGTGAATTCTACCTTGGATATAATTGTAATTATATATTTTTTTTCTTTTCGGCAAAATTAAATTGCGTGTGATTTCCTTTAGGTTTATGATTCTTTAGATTTTACTTTGTTTAGGATTCTTTCCTTAAGCCGTATCCTTTTTATGTTTTTTGTTTCCTTTAGGTTAGGATTCTAAATTAGAATAGGATTTTCTTTGTTTAGGATTCTTTACTTATATTATGTCTTGCTTTTTATTGTTACTTACGGGTGTCTTTTCTTTGTTTAGGTTTATGATTCAATTTAAGTTTTAGGTTATTAATAATAGGTTTTGTGTCTTCTCTTTAGATTTTCAGAATTTTAGGACCAAAACAATTTAAAATAAGGAGGAGATGATCATTCCTATAAAAGATGCCACAATTTTTACATTCTTTATCATAAACACTTTAGAGTATCGACATCTAAATAGGTAAATTTGCTTTTGATTTAAGGTAAATTTTCTAACCTATAATTGTTAAAGTTATGCAATAATAGACATTCGTGCATTCTTGGTAAACAACTACAAATTGAAAAGTTGTCAATTGTGATTTTTATTTATAATGTCTCATATTAGTTTAAAATTGACTTATTTACAATTATTGTACATGTTGTTTGGATCATTGAATCTGTAACATAAAATTGGTTACGCATTCTAACTCATATCAATTGAAGATTTTATCAATTCAAGATTATTTTTGTTCTATGTTTTATAGCTAAACTATTAATTGTTATGCCAACTCAAGCTGGTCGTATTTGATATGAAAAAATTAATTTGATTACCTCTTTTAATTGATTATATTATACTATATTACAATCTTAAATTTGTGTTCTTTAAGAGTAACCTTTGGTAATTGGGATCCCAACTTCTATTGGAAATTATGACAGTTTTATTGGTTCAGGTAAATAAATCTTCTTATCTCACAAATTTTATTTTATATGATCTTTTTGGTACAGTGCCTAATTTTAGTATTGCTTTTGTTGCAGTTCAACTATAATTTTTCTTTTTTTTACTCCTCGAGCTTTGAGATTGAGATATTACGTAATATCAATTTACTTATATTATAGGTGTCACGACCCAATTTCACCTATAGGTCGTGATGGCGCCCAACACTACAATTAGGCAAGCCAACCAGTAATTTAAACCCATATTCAATCATTTTAAAATTAATCGAGTAATTAAACTCTTCTTAATTGCAAGAATTAAGACAATATAAAAAGATCTGATAAATTAAAATAACCAAGAAAATAATTAAATCCAAAATTCTACTAGTGTGTGCCAAGACCTGGTGTCATAAGTGTATGAGCATCTAGTAGATTTTACAAAAATTTTCAAATATTGTCTGGATTAAAATAGACAGAATAAAAGTTTTAGGAAGAAGCACTGGTTGTTGCAGAATGGCTCAGAAGGGCAGTTCACCACTAAGCATCTGGATATCGTGGGTGTACGCTGATAGGTCCAACTATAGCACCTGTCATAGGTCCTGCACAAAAGTGTATCAAGTGTAGCATGAATACGTAAGCGTGTACCTAGTAAGTATCAAGGATAATCTCGAAGAGGTAGAGACGGGATAGTCGACTTTGACACTCACTAAGGGTCAATAATAATAAATAAAATAGAAATAGAAATATTTAAATCAACATGATTCACAGAGTTAACAATAATTTTATTTAACTAAAAGAAATAATTAAATTCATTCAAATGCAACAATTACCAATCTATTAATTAAATTACAAGTTGCAATTAAACTATCAAGGTATTGTGTAATTATTATTATTATTAGGCACGATTTCTGCCGAGGTCGTACAACCCGATCCAGAGTGTCGTGTACACTGCCGAGGGACGTGCGGCGCGATCCATAGATGCATCTATACTAACGAGGCGTTTGACCAGCTGCACAAGAAAGGAGGACATTTTCTTATGTACCTCCGGAAGGAGAGTGTATTTATAATAAGATTAATTCGAGAGGATGCACAATTCCTTTTAACAATTAAATAATTTATACAGAAAATTCAAGTATATTAGATTTTCCATCTTTTACTATATTTTCCTAACAATACACAATATATTTTAAATAATTTAATTAAATAAAGACTACAATACACAAGTAATTCATGATTTGAGTCCTAAACTACCCGAACTTTAGCATAAATAGTAGCTACGCACGGACTCTCGTCACCTCGTGCGTACGTAGCCCCCCACAATTAGCAATAATTATTAATTTAATCACCTATGGGGTAACTTTTCCCTCACAAGATTATACAAGAGACTTACCTTGTCTCAAAGTCTACTTTTGCGATCAAATATCGCGTAAAATCTCAATTCGATGCCGAAAAATACGAAACTATCCAAAAGTTATATAAAATATTTAATACATGATCAATAATTCGAAATTTATCTATTAAATAGATTACCCTATCAAAAATGGTAAAATTACTAAAATTCACCCCGAGCCCACGTGCCCGGATTTCGGAAATCTTTGGAGGAAAACGTTACCCATAATCTCAAGAACTCAAATATATAATTTCTATCCAATTCCTTAACCATTTTCGTGGTTAAAATCTCATTTTTATACAAATCTAGATTTTTCATCTAAACCCTTGATTTCTAAGATTTACCGGTTATAATCTACCCATAATCTATGTATTTAACTCAAGGTGTGTAGAATTAACTTATCTTCCAATTGCTAGTTGAAATCTCCTCTCAAAAAGCTCTGAAATCGCCCGATAATTGAGAAAGAAAACAGACTAAAATGACTGAGCCTCGCCCTCTTTTTAACATTCTGCCCAACAGTCATTTTCGCATCTGCGACTAACTAGTCGCTTATGCGGCGCCGCATCTGCGGAAAAGGTATCGCAGATGCGGATTTTCCCCCTAAGCCGGCCCTTCGCTTCTGCGGTCAGCGGCTCGCATCGCGAGTCCGCTTCTGTGACTTGTGTGTGACAGAACTGGGGAGCTTCAGCTTGGGCTCTCAATTTCCAACTTAGTCCGAGCCTCCTCCGATTAACGCTCGGGCCCCCGGGGCCCCGCCCGAACATACAAACAAGTTTGAAATCATAAAACATCCTCGCTTGAACTCTCAGAACGTATAAAACAACAACAAAACCAAGGATCACACCCCAAAACCAAATTGGATCAAAATATGAACTTCAAGTTTCAAATTTCTCCGAACGTGCCGAATCATACTTATACTACTCGGAATGACACCAAATATTTTGCGGTCAAGTCTTTAATCACTATACAGAGCTATTCCCAGGCTCTGAATTTCAAACGGACTTCAATTTCTCCAAAACCTACCCCAAACCAAATTTAAAGAACATTAAGCATTTAAATAGCTAGATTTCACTATTAAGCGCCAAAATACTTCCGGGTTATCCAAACCCCGATTCGAACATACGCCTTAGTCCGAAATCATCATACGAACCTATTGGAACCGTCAAATCCCGATTTCGGGGTCGTTTTCTCAAAATGTTGTCTGAAGTCAAACTTGGCCTTTTAAAGCCAAACTAAGGAACCAATTGTTCCGATTTCAACCCGATCACTTCCAAATTCTGAACCAACCATCCCCGCAAGTCATAAATTAATAAAAGCACATACGGGAAGTTTTATTCAGGGGAACATTGTTCTAAAAGTCAAAATAACTGGTTGGGTCATTACATTCTCCACCTCTTAAACAAACGTTCGTCGTCGAATGGGGTTTAGAATTATACCTGGAGTGCTGAATAAGTGTGGATATCTGCCCCACATGTTTTCCTCGGCCTCCCAAGTCGCTTTCTCGACTGGTTGGCACCTCCACTGGATTTTTACTGCAGAAATCCTCTTGGACCTCAACTGGCAAACCTGTTTATCAACAATGGCAAATGGTTCCTCTTCATTTCCAAACTATTATCTAATTAAACTGTGCTGAAGTCTAACACATGTGATAGGTCGGCATGATACTTCCGAAGCACAGATACATGGAAAACCGGATGAACTCCTGATAGACTGGGAGGCAAAGCAAGATCGTAAGAAATCTCCCCAACTCGTCTCAACACCTCAAATGGACCTATAAACCTTGGGCTCAACTTGCCCTTTTTCCCAAATCTCATGATTCCCTTCATCGGTGAAACTTTCAAGAGAACTTTTTCACCCACCATAAATGATAAATCATGCGCTTTCTGATCCGTGTAACTCTTCTGTCTGGATTGTGCTGTACGAAGTCGCTCCTAAATCAACTTTACCTTTTCCAAGGCATCTTTCACCACATCAGTACCATATAACTTAGACTCACCGGGCTCAAACCATCCGATGGGCGAACGACATCGCCGACCATATAAAGCCTCAAATGGGGCCATTTCGATGCTGGATTGGTAACTGTTATTATAAGCAAACTCGGCCAAAGGCAAGAAACGATCCCACTGACCTCCAAAGTCAATCACACATGCCCTGAGCATATCCTCTAAAATATGAATTGTCCGCTCTGACTGCCCGTCGGTCTGTGGATGAAAGGCTGTGTTAAGCTCTACACGGGTCCCCAATTCACTCTGTTATGCTCTCCAGAAATATGAAGTAAATTGAGGGCCTCTATTTGATATGATGAAAATTGGCACACCGTGCAATCAAACTATCTCCTAAATATATATCTGGGCCAACCTCTCTGAAGTATACGTAGTCATAACCGGAATAAAGTGTGCCGACTTGGTCAACGTGTCGACAATGACCCAAACTGCATCAAACATCTGCAAGGTCCGTAGCAACCCAACTATAAAGTCCATAGTGATGCATTCCCATTTTCACTCTGGTATAGTCATCTGCTGAAGTAGGCCACCTAGCCTCTGATACTCATATTTAACTTGCTGGAAATTTAGACACCTAGCTACATACTCAACTATGTCCTTTTGCATTCGTCGCCACCAATAATGCTACCTTAGGTCACGATACATCTTCGTAGTGCCTGGATAAATAGAATACCGAGAACTGTGTATCTCCTCTAGGATCTTTTTGCTCAGTCCATCCACATTAGGAACACATAGATGATCCTGGAGTCTTATAACACCATCCACGCTAAAGGTAACTTCCTTGGCACCACCCCATAGTACTATTTCTCGAAGAACCATTAAGTGTGGATCATCATACTGGCGAGCCTTGATCTGCTTAAATAGTAAAGACTGGGCCACAACACATGCAAGAACTCGGCTGGGCTCTGAAATATCCAGCCTCACAAGTCTGTTAGCCAAGGACTGAATATCCAAAGTTAATGGCCTCTCCTCTGCTGAAATGAAAGCCAAACTATCCATACTCTCCGCCTTTCTACTCAAGGCATCTGCAACCACATTTGCTTTTCCCGGATGATACAGGATAGTAATATCATAATCTTTAAAGTAACTCAAGCCATCCACGCTTTCTCAAATTTAGGTCCCTCTACTTGAACAAATGCTGCAAACTGCGATGATCAGTGTAAACTTCACAAGACACCCCATAAAGATAATGCCTCCAAATCTTAAGAGCGTGAACAATCACTGCTAACTCCAAATCATGCACTAGATAATTCTTCTCGTGGGGCTTCAGCTGACGTGAAGCATATACAATAACTCGCCCTTCCTACATCAATACACAACCCAAGCCAACGCGTGAAGCGTCATAATACACTGTATATATCCCCGAACCAGAAGGCAACACTAACACTGGTGTTGTAGTCAATGCTGTCTTGAGCTTCTGAAAGCTCACGTCACAATCATCAGACCATCGAAACGGAGTACACTTTTGGGTTAATTTGGTCAAAGGTGCTGCGATAGATAAAAAAACCCTCCACGAACCGATGATAATAACCTGCTAAACCTATGAAAATTCCTGACCTCAGTCGCTGAAGTGGGACGATGCCAATTCTAAACTTCCTCAATCTTTTTGGGATCAACCTTAATTCCCTCGCCCGATACAATATGCACCAAACATGCTACAGACTCTAGCCAGAACTCACATTTGGAGAACTTAGCATATAGTTTTTGTTCCCGCAATGTCTCAAGCACCACTCTTATGTGCTGCTCGTGCTCTTCCTTGTTGCGCGAGTAAATCAAAATATCATCAATGAAGACAATGACAAATGAATCAATATATGGTCTGAATACCCTGTTCATCAAATCCATAAACGTTGCCGGAGTGTTAATTAAACCAAAGGACATCACCAGAAACTCATAATGACCATATCTAGTCCGGAAAGCAGTCTTCGGAACATCCGAATCCCGAATCTTCAACTGATGGTACCCCGACCTCAATTCGATCTTAGAGAACACCCTAGCACCCTGCAACTGGTCAAATAGATCATCAATACGCGGCAACGGGTACTTGTTCTTAATAGTGACTTTGTTCAATTAACAATAATCAATACACATTCGTATTGTTCCATCCTTCTTCTTCACAAATAATTTCGGTGCACCCCAAGGCGATACACTCGGTCTGATAAAACCTTTGGCTAGTAACTCCTCGAGCTATTCTTTCAACTCCTTCAATTCGTTTGGAGCCATACGATACGGTGGGATAGATATAGGCTGAGTATCTGGAGCCAAATTAATACAGAAATCAATATGACGATCAGGTGGCATGCCTGAAAGATATGAAGGAAATACATCGGAGAACTCCTGAACTACAAGCACTCAATCAATAGTTGGAGTCTCTGCAGTAGTATCCCGAACATAGGCTAGATAAGCTAAACAACCCTTCTCAACCATGTGTTGAGCCGTCATAAAAGAAATAACCCGATTAGATGCACTAACAGACAAACCCCTCCACTCAAACCTAGGTAATTCTGGAATAGCCAAGATAACAGTCTTGGCATGGCAATCTAGGATGGCATGATATGGAGATAACCAGTCCATGCCCAGGATAATTTCAAAATCGGTCATCTCAAGCAATAGGAAGTCTGCTCTAGTTTCATAACCACATAATGTAATAATACAGGACCGATAGATCTAATTCACAACAACAGAATCGCCCACATGAGTGGACACATAGGAGTACTCAAGGACTCACGAGAAACACCCAGAAATTGAGCAAATAGAGAGGACACATATGAATACGTAGATCCTTTATCAAATAATACTGAGGCATCTTTGCCGCAAGTAGAAATAATACTTGTAATCACAGCATCTGAGGCCTCTACATCTGGTCTGGCCAGAAAAGCATAGAATCGAGCTGGAGCGCTAACTGGCTGGCCTCTACCTGGCTGACCTCCACCTCTAGGATGACCCCTACCCACCTGTCCTCCACCTCTTGGTGGTCGGACGACTGGTGGAGTAACTGGTGCGGTAATCATAGGCTGCTGACCCTGCTTCAATGGTCTACCCCGAAGCCTGGGGCAGAATCTCTGCATGTGACTTGGATCCCCGCACTCGTAACAAATCTTCGGTGCAATGAGCTGCTGACTAAGAGTCTGACCCTGGGAACCTGAATACCCACTGGAAGGACCCTAAATAGTTGGTGGGCGATAAGAACTCTCTAGAATAGCATTATAATAAGGTCGCACTGGAACACCCCGAGGAGGCGGTGGTGCTGGATATGGGGGGGCCTGATGGACTACTCTCTCACGAACTGACCTCAACCCCCAGACGGAGCTCCTCTGAACTCACCAGAATATCTAAATCGCTTATCTCTTATAAACTTCTCTTGGCTCCGCTGACGCACACCCCCAATCCTCCGGGCTATCTTCATGACTAGCTCAAAAGAAATACCCATCTCAACCTCTCGAGCCATAGTGGCCTGAATGCCAGTATGTAAACCCGCAACAAATCTCTACACTCTCTCCTCCTTAATATGGAGTATTATAAGTGCATGGCGAGATAACTCAGAGAACCTCGCCTCATAATTGGTCACTGGCATCTGACCCTGCTGGAGCTGCTCAAACGGAAACCGCGACTCTTCCCTCTGGGAGGGTGGAATATACATGTCCAGGAAAATACTGGTGAATATGTCCCAAGTTATGGGAGGAGAATCTGCTAGTCTGCCAAGAAGATAACACTTCCACCATCGACGGGCTCTGCCCTCTAGCTGAATAGTAGCAAAGTCAACCCTATAAGACTCCAATATCCTCATGTTGTACAATCTATCCCTGCACCGATCAATGAAATCCTAGGGATCCTCATGTCGCTCACCCCCAAAGACAGGAGGATGTAGTCTAGTCCATCTGTCCAATAGTTTCTGTGGATCAGCGGCTGCAGCTGGCCTGGGCTCAGGTGTAGCTGTTGCCACTGGCTGGGCTCCACCCACGGGTAGTGCACCCTGGGTCTGATATACAGTAGCTGCCTGCCCATGAGCCTGTTCGGTAGGGGTTTGTGCTCCCCCTCCCGCCTGATATATGGCTGGGCTTGTCGGAAATAAACTGACCTGAGTCATAATGTCCATGAACTGCAGCATACGGCCCATGAAATCCTGGAATCCCGATGCAGATGTCAAATCTACCGGAGCTGACTCTGCCACAGGCACCTCGCCTTGTTCCTCAAAGATGGGATCCTCTGCTGGACCCACTAGCAGACTCCTCGTCCCCTACCACGAGCTGGAGCCCTCCCTCGGCCTCAGCCTCGACCTCTGCCTCGGCTTCTAACAACTGGGGGAGTAGCTCTTCCCTGGTCTGGAGTCTCGTTAGAGCGAGTTCTCACCATCTGTGAGAGAATAAGAGAAAGATATTTAGTACTACATTAATTGCACGATGGAATATGAAGAAAGGTAGTTTTCCAACACTCTATAGCCTCTCGAAGATAAGTACAAACGTCTGCGTACCGATCCGCAAGACTCTATTAGGTCTGCTCATAACTTGTCAGACCTACATGAACCTAGTGCTCTGATACCATGTTGTCACGACCCAATTTCACCTATAGGTCGTGATGGCGCCCAACACTACAGCTAGGCAAGCAAACCAGTAATTTAAACCCATATTCAATACTTTTAAAATTAACCGAGTAATTAAACTCTTCTTAATTTCAAGAATTAAGACAATATAAAAAGATCTGGTAAATTAAAATAACCAAGAAAATAATTAAATCCAAAATTCTACTAGTGTGTGCCAAGACCTGGCGTCACAAGTGAATGAGCATCTAGAAGATTTTATAAAAATTTCCAAATACTATCTGAAATAAAATAGACAGAATAAAAATTTCAGGAAGAAGCACTGGTTGTTGCAGAATGGTTCAGAAGAGCAGCTCACCACTAAGCCTCTGGATATCGTGGGTGCGCGCCGATAGGTCCAACTATAGCACCTGTCCCAGGTCCTGCACAAAAGTGCAGCAAGTATAGTATGAGTACGTAAATAACGTATACCTAGTAAGTATCAAGCCTAATCTCGAAGAGATAGAGACGAGATGGTCGACTTTGACATTTACTAAGGGTCAATAATAATAAATAAAATAGAAATAGAACTGTTTAAATCAACATGATTCACAAAGTTAACAATAATTTTATTTAACCAACAAAAATAATTAAGTTCCTTCAAATGCAACAATTCCCAATCTATTAATTAAATTCACAGGCTGCAATTAAAATATCAAGGTATTGTATAATTATTAATATTATTAGGCACGATTTCTACCGAGGTCATACGGCCCGATCGAGAGTATCGTGTACACTGCCAAGGGACGTGCGACGTGATCCATAGCTGCATCTATACTGCCAAGGCATTCGGCCCGCTCCACAAGAAAGGAAGACATTTTCTTATGTACCTCCGGAGGGAGAGTATATTTATAATAAGATTAATTTGAGAGGATGTACAATTCCTTTTAACAATTAAATAATTTATACAGAAAAATCAAGTATATTAGATTTTTCATCTTTCACTATATTTTCCTAACAATACACAATATATTTCAAATAATTTAATTAAATAAAGAATACAATTTACACAAGTAATTCATGATTTGAGTCCTAAACTACTCGAACTTTAGCATAAATAGTAGCTACGCACGGACTCTCGTCACCTCGTACGTACGTAGCCCCCCACAATAAGCAACAATTATTAATTTAATAACCTATGGGATAAATTTCCCCTCACAAGATTAGACAAGAGACTTACCTTGTCTCAAAGTCCACTTTTCCGATCAAATGTCGCGTAAAACCTCAATTCGATGCCGAAAAATCTGAAACTATCCAAAAGTTATATAAAATAATTAATACATGATCAATAATTCGAAATTTATCTATTAAATAAATTACCCTATCCAAAATGATAAAATTTTTAAAATTCACCCCGGGCCCACGTGCCCGGATTTCGAAAATGTTTGGAGAAAAACGTTACCCATAATCTCAAGAACTCAAATATATAATTTCTATCCAATTCCATAACCATTTTTGTGGTTAAAATCTCATTTTTATATAAATCTAGATTTTTCATCTAAACCCTTGATTTCTAAGATTTACCAGTTATAATCTACCCAAAATCTATGCATTTAACTCAAGGTGTGTAGAATTATCCAATTGCTAGTTTAATTCCCCTCTCAAAAAGCCCTAAAATACTCGAAAATGGAGAAAAAAAAAGGGACTAAAATGATCGAGCCTCGCCCTCTTTTTAATATTTTGCCCAACAGCCTTCTCCGCACCTGCGCTTATCTACTTCGCACATGCGCCTTCGCAGGTGCGGCCCTTTTTCTGCTTCTGTGGTTCTAATAGAACTGGGGAGCTTCAGCTTTGGCTCTCAATTTCCAACTTAGTCCGAGCCTCGTCCGATTAACACTCGGGCCCCCACCCGAACATACCAACAAGTTTGAAATCATAAAACAGACTCGCTCGAACTCTTGGAACATATAAAACAATAACAAAACCAAGGATCACACCCCAAAATCAAATCGGATCAAAATATGAACTTCAAGTTTCAAATTTCTCCGAACGTGCCGAATCCTACTTATACTACTCGGAATGACACCAAATATTTTGCGGACAAGTCTTAAATCACTATACGGAGCTATTCCTAGGCTCGGAATTCCAAACGGACTTCAATTTCTCCAAAACCTACCCCAAACCAAATTTAAAGAACATTAAGCCTTTAAAATAGCTAGTTTTCACTATTAAGCGCCAAAACGCTCTCGGGTTATTCAAACCCCGATTCGAACATACGCCCAAGTCCAAAATCATCATACGAACCTATTGGAACCGTCAAATCCTGATTCCGGGGTCGTTTTCTCAAAATATTGACCGAAGTCAAACTTGACTTTTTAAAGCCAAACTAAGGAACCAATTGTACCGATTTCAACCTGATCACTTTCAAATTCTGAACCAACCATCCCCGTAAGTCATAAATTAATAAAAGTACATACGGGGAGTTTTATTTAGGGAAACGGGGTACTAAAAGTCAAAATTACCGGTTGGGTCATTACAATAGGTTAATTTAACGTATTACTATTGGGGGAATGTAGTTCTCTAGAAAAAACTGCAACATTGAAGGATTCTTAGTGGGCGTTTGGACATAAGAATTGTAAAATTCCAAAATAGGGGGAAAAGTTTTTTCAGGTGAAAATGGTATTTGAAATTTAGAGTTGTGTTTGGACATGAATATAATTTTGAGTTGTTTTTGAAGTTTTGTGAGTGATTTGAGTGAAAATTGTGAAAAATAGCTTTTTGGAGTTTTTTAAATTTTTGAAAATTTCAAAAATGCATCTTTAAGTGAAAATTAAAATTTTTATGAAGAAACGTTAATTTCAAAAAAAGTGAATTTTTTTTGGAAAAAAAGGAAAAATTTCTTATGTCCAAACGGGCTCATAGTAAACTTGGTGACAAAATAAACTACGTCACTGCATTAGCCAATAGAGTAATTCTTTTTTATATGTTCAATCCATATTATTGGTTTAAGTATTTCTTTTAAATAAATTATTAAATATTTAATTGACTTCTATGACTTTACTGCCATATTGGTACTAGAACACTTGTGCACACATGATTGATTTCAGGTACTCGCAATGGGCATTGATACTGAATTTGCAAATGAATATGTGCTAATTAATATTTCAAGAATACAAGTAGATAATATAATAAATTTCTAAAAGATTATTTATATATACTGGAACAAATTTAAGTTTACTATATTTGATTGAGATAATTTGAGGACTTTTATGTGAAAAGTTCTGTTACAACTCACAGTATTACATCGACGTTACACCTCATAGTATTGTACATTGGATTTGTCATAAGATAATTGGCATCAGTTCAAGGACAAGATTATTCAACTGATTAGTAAATTCGTGAAGGTGAGAGGGTAAGCGAATTGAAGAAAATGAGTTTCGTTGAAGGTTGTCAATTTGGGATAAAATACGGTCCGAGTTATAATACCCATTATTTATGGACTAGTGTCATACAAGGTACCACATGACCATGATAGTAAGATACATAAAGTGTGTTAAAAGTGAATAGTATTTTAAGTAATTTAAGATAATTCTTAATTATAAGGATAGTTGGTTAATTATGAATTTTTAAGTGAAAGATTAACATGTTATTGAATTTGTGGATAATGCTTAAGGGGGACACCATCCCCAACGTGGCAGCAAGCCATGCTAAATTAAGTGACTCTTAACTCATGAACCAAAGTGGCACATTTAGAGAAATTTAGTGGCCAAGTCATCATCCTGAGTGGGGCCCACACCCAAAGATTTAAAGACCTCTCTAATTCACTTTGTATCTCTATAACAAAGATGATACAAAATGATAGCAATGTGATTTGCTTAAAATTCATACAAGATTATTTAGCAACGTGAGAATTGCGATTCTAAGAGAACACAGTACAATCTTTCTCAAGAATATCATATGAATTTTTCCCTACTTCAATCTGCCGTTACGTATTTTATCACAAAAGACGTGTGTTATAGTGATTGTCAAGAGAATCGGCTTAGGCATGTTAAAGCTATTCCTTCTTTTCTTTTGGCATTATCCATATGATACAAACGAAACGAGTAAATATACAACTTTCATAAATGACTTTATTCATAGAAGTACTAGAGATGCCTATGTTCTTGATTCCCCATGTGTCTTAATATTATATCTTCTGTTCATGGGTCTCGGAACATACGTAAGTTTATAAAATTTATTTCATGATATTAATCAAAGGCGTAATGATCTTATGACATACCGAGAAATCTTATTAACTCACTTTTTATGCATTGCATTCAGTTATACATGCACATGGACCCATGAACAGATGGCATTATATATGCGTATATATATGTATATATATGTATATAGGGTATGATGAAAGGTTATGGCGTTATATACACACCACCACCTAATCAGTTGGTATATGTTGATGATTTTGCCCATAGTGGCCAAGATGATATGATGGGAAGCCCTCAGAGGCTTGATGATGTTATGTACGCATATACCTATGCATGGTATGACATTTCTATACATGCATGACATTATAAATGTTTTATGATTCACAAAACTACTCAGACTTACAAGTTGAGTCCTTTACTCCATGTTTCCTTTATGTCTATTGTATATGGCTTTTTCTGTCTTACATACTCGGTACTTTATTTGTACTGACGTCCCTTTTGCTCGGGGATGCTGCATTTCATGCCCGCAGGTTCCGATATATAGGTTGAGAGTGCTCGAAGTAGGCTATCAGCTTAGTGGAAAGTGTTGGTGCGCTCCATTTGCTCCGGAGTTATTTATTTGGTCAGTATAATTTAGACATGTATTGATTAGTATAGCGGGGCCTTGTACTGACCGTTATAGTATTTATCTACTCTTAGAGCCTTATAGATATATTTCATGTACATGAAAGATTGTATTCCATTGTCGGCCTATGTTCAGTGTACGAGTGATCATTTTGGTCTTATAGGCCCGTATGTCATATGTATAAGTTTCTATTACATGTTGGGTCTTCCAATGTCGAGTATTTCCTCATGTTTTATTCTACTTATCTCACGACAGCCTCTTCAGCTCATTTACCTATGATAATATGATACGAAAGATACGTTACATTGGTACTCGGTTGAGTAAGGTACCCGGTGCCCGTCGCGGCCCATCGGTTGGGTCGTGACGAAAGTGGTATCAGAGCAGTTGTGTCCTAGGGAGTCTACAAGTCGTATCTAGTAAAGTCTTGTTTATGGGTTTGTTGTACACCATACTTATAAGCAGGAGGCTACATGGCATTTAGGACTGTCACTCTTTCTTCTTACTCTAGATCGTGTGGTAGAGCTCACTTGTAAGTATTCAAACTCCTAAATTCTATTTTACTTGTAATAAGGCGATACCTACATCCAAAAGACAGTTGGTAAGAGATTGCATGTGGTTGTGGATGAGTTGAGTTAGAGGAACTCGATTTTGCATCATTCTTATGATGGATAAATATGAGGTCTTCAGCAAAATATATGTGTACTAAGACGTGTAAGCTTCTTGAAAAGAATCCCTAAGGCAGGAATATCTATCCACTTGTATCGTAAAAATGAATAAGATAATCGAAAGGTAGCCACAAGTTTCAGCAAGTAAAAGAAGAAAGGTGAAGAAGGGTACAAGGTACCCAGTTAATGAAGATTAACAGTATTTACAATTCAAGCAGAAAAATATAAGAATTTCGAGTTACTTTCAACAGTAACAGAGATATATACAATTAGAGACACCCATCTCAATTATGCCTATGGAAGCTGACAGATATAGTTTAAGAGAATGATGGGATATCAGGATCAAGCTGGGGTTAGAGTAACCCAAAATTATAGATGGATTGTTAGCATTAGTTGACATTTCTGAAGGATATTGCCAATGTGCTAATAGATCTCCTTTTGAGACACCCAAATGGTGCACTCTAAAATAGTACAGCTAGATATGAGTACTACAAAGATAGGCACTGGAAGCCTGGAAGGGATAAATATTATCTTAATATGGCTCTCGTCCCTAGTAAAGATAGAATGTTAAGCAACCCGAAGAGCCAGTGGATGGATCAAGGGGAGCTAAAAGCTAAAGAATGTCTTGTTGAAGTTTTCAGAATAAAGTGTTAGATAAAAATGCTACCAGGGAAATAAGAATAGAGTTAATGAAGCATTATGAGTAAGATGTGATACATGGATGACAACGGTAGATAAAAAAAAGATGATAGTATTACAGAGTCTATAGTCAAGGGAAGAAAAAGATGAGAGGTGACAGGCATTAAGACAACAAAAGAGTATAGGTCATAAAGTCATATCCTCAATTCGAGAAATAAGTTCGTGACTCCAACGCGACTACCAGAAGGAAAAGTTAGACCCCAGAATAATAGAAATCAGTATGGGCTGGTGAACAAGATAAACTAAACATGAATTAGGGATTGAGTGATTTGATAATTGTCGGCATCATGAGAATTTCAGAGATTGCGTTCTGGCGATAATAGAATGGATGACAGAAGAATAACCTTTAAAGGTCATTCAGGAAAACACTTCCCTAAAGCAAGCAATGTGAGCAAAGTTAAGCTTAAGGGACTATGTATGCCAGTTACACTAAGTGTCACCCTTGTGAGTAAGGAAATTTTGTTATCCTTGGTACAGAAGGATTACCACAAGGTAAGTAAGAATCATCGATGATGTCAAAAGACGTCAAAGATGAATAGGTAAAACATCTATAGGTAGATCGTTGTAGCTCTAAATCTTAGTACTCCCCTAAAGGGGGGAATATGGAGTGATATGGAATTAAGTCAGAATTAAGTGGTTCTAGTAACTATGGAATGGTAAGGGAAGAATGCGATAAAAAAAATGAGAAAAGGGATGAGATTGCACTTATTCAAATCCTACAGATATGCTACGATTCTAGAACATTATGCAAATATGACGTCAAGGAGAGGAAGTAAGGGTTCATGTCCGGGATATTATTAATAAATAAGAAGCCACTGCGAGAGGTAAGTTAAGACAAAGGAAATAACCCAAAAACGATTATGCGGAATAGTGATATGAGAATGGGCTAACGAGTAGTTAGTAGTTGATTCAGGAAGAGCCTAGTTATGGCTAGACAAGAGGATACAAACAAATCAACAGATCGTGCAAAATAAATATAGTGAACCCAAACATGGGGAATTTCGTCTCACAGATATGACATTGTGACCCTTGAGAAATATTCAGAAAGGCGTTGGGATAGTTAAAGGTACCGTATGAGTATTACGTAAATAAAAGAGAGTGCCACTGGGAAGACAGTCAAAACTTCAGTTCAGAAGCAACAATACGAGCACATGAGTATGGAGGTAAGTAACTAAGGATAATTATAGGTGAGTACAAGCATCAAAAATTCCATCGGGTATATGGTGTAATAAGCTCGCAGCTTTACAAGAGTCAGAGGGTCTTCCCTAACTACTATGACGAAAGACTAACTGAGGAAATAAGGAAGAAGGCTTCAACCTTAGCATAGTAACTTAAAGAAGAAATGGTTATGTAAAAACAGTCTCACTATAACATTGTATGCACTCCATAAGAAAGTGGCACCTATCATGGCTAATGAGCTGGAAGTGAAACCAAATATAATATTCGAGATCATATGAGTTGCACAAAAATTCTGGCATGCGTAGGAACTAAGATAAAGCCAGTTAAAAGAGTACCAGCCTCATAAGAAGTCAGTATAAAGTTCTCACTTGATTGTGTATGCACCAGAAGTGCAAGTATTATAGTAGCGCTTCAAGTTGTGGATGTGAATAATACCTATGTGGAAGTGGGATTATGAAAGAGATAAAAGATACGATGTGAGATTTAAAGGTAAGTAAGGTAAAGGTGAACAACGTACGAGATACTCAGGTGCAGAAGGTAGTGATTAATCCATACTTCAGATAGAGGGCTAGAAGCGCTGGGATTCAGTATCCAGAAATGATAGCGGTGTCATTAGTGGTCATATCTTCCAGCCTATGGTTTCTAGGTACCGAGAAGTCCAGTTAAGAGAGTAAAGAAGAGTTAGAGACAATGTGATGTCTCGCTTGACATTCCAGAATAACATAGGGAAATCTATAGTGCAAGCAAGTTGAAGGAAGGTTGTGAGTAGTATAAATAGATATGTGTAGGTCGCAAGCTAAAGTACAGTAGAGCGATAAGGTTTTAAGAAGACATGAGTAAGGATAAGGAAAGGCAAGTGAGAAGGTGACGAGAATGGATAAGTCCTTGGGATTAAGTCCATAAAAACAAGAAAGCTAATGGTTTCTCTAAGTTATAGAAAGTTCAGTATAAACTGAATGAACTCAAAAGAGTCTAAGACTAATAGCATTTAGAAGAGATGGAATGCTGCCCTGGTAGAAGAATAAGGGTGTAATTGTGATAGATAAAGGATGACGTTTGGGCCTTCGATTGAGTAATAATTTGAAGAAAAAAAAGGAATTTTATGAATTGCACAGGATTAAAATACTCACGTAAGGCGAATCACATTGGGATGCTATGAAATACGGTTATGGAAGTATGGTATCACCCCCAGGTGGATCAAGAACATCACTTCAAATGTTCCTCGATGCAACGTGAGCCCTAGTGATTACACAAGAGGTTTCAAGTTATCAGTGGTAGATTGTAGATCAATATTGAGGTGAATCAACAATGGATGGATAAAAGTTACAAAGTATGAGATGAGATTAGGCTGTCATTCTTAAGATGAACAATAATGAGGAAGCATTAAAGGACTTAGATTTATAAATATATGATAAGCAGCGAGAGAGTAACCTGGAGTTGGGTAGCAGACCTCGGTAATAATAAATCTAAGTAAGAGTTAGGGTATAGTATGACCTACCTAAATGTAGTAAAGACATAAGGATAGATAACCAATGATATGAAACAAGATATAGCAATAGTCATAAGATCGACAAAGTTTCGAGCGAAGAATTTTAGTACACCTATAGATGCCCAGAGGGACAACTTGTTAAAATTTTGTATATATTCATAAAGTGAGGCATAGAGATTGGCTAAAATCTGGAGGAAGAATCAAATAGGCGCACATACAAGGAATAAGTCGTACAGGCTACATGACAGAAAGTAGCAAGAGTTACGAGATTAAAAGAATTCCGACCACAGGCCGTAGTGTGAGAAAGAGGCCAAAAGGTGGGAATGCCCTGGACTTTGGATTTATTCATAAAATAGTTGCCTAGATGGAAAGGACAGTATTAAAATCATTCGTAAAAGCTATCCGGTTATGAGATCGATAAGTGCATCAGTCAAACATTCGAGTACGAATGTTCCAAAAGGGGGGAATGATGTTACACTCTGCAGTATTACAACTATGTTACACCCCATAGTATTGTATGTTGGATTTGTCATAAATTAACATCAGTTCAAGAACAAGGTTATTTTGAGGTTATAAGTATTACGCTATTCCAAACAAGTGATTAGTAAATTCGTGAAGGTGAGAGGGTAAGCTAATCGAAGAAAATGAGTTTCTCTAAAGGTTGCCAATTTGGGATAAAATACGGCCCGAGCTATAATACCCAGTATTTATGGACTAGTACCATACAAGATATCACATGACCATGATAGTAAGGTACATAAAGTGTGTTAAAAGTGAGTAATATTTTAAGTAATTTGAGATAATTCTTAATTATGAGTATAGTTGGTTAATTATGGATTTTTAAGTAGAAGATTAACATGTTATTGAATTTGTGGATAATGCTTAAGGGGGACACCATCCACAACGTGGCAGCAAGCATGCTAAATTAATTGACTCTTAACTCATGAAACAAGGGGGAACATTTAGAGAAATTTAGTGGCCAAGTTATCATCCTAAGTGGGGCCACACCCAAAGAATTAAAGACCTCTCTAATTCACTTTGTATCTCTACAATATAATGAAGAAAGCTTCAGCAAAGATGATACAAAATGATAGCAACGTGATTTGCTACAAAATTCATACATGATTACTTAGCAGCGTGAGAATTACGATTCTAAGAGAACACGGTACAATCTTTCTCAAGAAGATTATACGGATTTTTCCTTACTTCAATCTACCGATACGTGTTTTATCACAAAAGACGTGTGTTAGAGGGATTGTCAAGAGAATCGGCTTAGGTATGTTAAGGCTATTCCTTCTTTTCTTTAGGCATGATCCATACGATACAAACGAAAAGAGCAAATGTACAACTTTCATAAATGACTCTATTCATAGAAGTACTAGAGGTGCATATGTTCTTGATTCCCCATGTGTCTTAATATTATATCTTCTGTTCATGGGTCTCAGAAAATACGTAAGTTGATAAAGTTCATTTTATGATATTAATCAAAGGTGAAATGATCTTATGACATACCGAGAAATCTTATTAACTCACTTCTTATGCATTGTATTCAGTTATACATGCACATTGACCCATGACCAGATGGCGCATATATATATATATATATATATATATATATATATATATATATATATATATATATATATATATATATATATGTATATGGGGTATGGGAAAAGGTTATAGCGTTATATACGCACCACCACCTGATCAGCTGGTATACGTTGATGATTTTGCCTACAGTGGCCGAGATGATATGATGGGATGCCCTCAAAAGCTTGATGATGTTATGTATGCATATACCTATGCATGGTATGAAATTTATATACATATGAATGGCATTATAAATATTTCATGATTTACAGAGCTACTCAGACTTACAGGTTGAGTCCTTTACTTCATGTTTCCTTCATGTCTATTGAATACGGCTTTTCCTGCCTTACATACTCGGTACTTATTTGTACTGACATCCCTTTTGCTTGGGAACGCTGTATTTCATGCCCGCAGGTCCATATAGATAGGTTGAGAGTCCTCCAAGTAGGCTATCAGCTTAGCGGAAGGTGTTGGTGCGCTCCATTTACTCCGGAGTTATTTATTTGGTCAGTATGATTTGGACATGTATTGATTAGTATAGCGGAGCCCTGTCCCGACCATTATAGTATTTATCTACTCTTAGAGGCTTGTAGACATATGTCATGTACATGAAATATTATATGGCCTTGTCGGCCTATGTTCAGTATACGAGTGATCTTTTTGGTCTTATAGGCCCGTATGTCATATGTATAAGTTTGTATTACATGTTGAGTCGTCCAATGTCGAGTATTTCCTCATGTTTTATTCTACTTATCTCACGACAGCCTCTCCGTCTCATTTACCTATGATAGTGTGATATGAAAGATACATTACGTTGGTACTCGGTTGAGTAAGGTACCGGGTGCCCGTCGCGGCCCATCGATTTGGGTCGTGACAAGTTTTTTTTTTAGTTAATTAAATAAGATGAACAATCATAGAAACTTACACTTCTTTCTTTTACTTTTATTTTATAACACAAATATAATCTTTAATATAATAATTATATGATTTTAAAAATTTTACTTATTTAAACGGGGTACACGCGCAACTATATAAGTCGCGTATGGTAAATACGACTACAAGGTGAACGCGACATAATTTATGGTACTCATTATTTTATTTTATTTTGGTAATACTAAATTTACTTATTTACCACACGAAATAAATATTTCAACCCTTATTCAAACCCTTTGTTATTTGTCCTTGACTTCAAGAAAGTCCAACCTCTCGAATAAGTGGATTTCACATGTCAATAAGGTCTATATATATTTCTTTATGGCAGAACTTTATTTAAATCAAGAACAAATAGAGACATTTCTCTAAGGTTATGAATGGTCCAAAAATATAACGGGTAAAATTAAGGTATTTTATATAATAGAAGGTAGTTTGACCATTTTTCCCATTAATCAATCAGGTAGGTATCTATTTGAAATAAGTTCTAATATATTAAACACCAAAAATTTACTTAAATCGTCTAGCTAGCTCGTCCTACCAAAAACGACTAATCATTCGTTAAGAGAGTATCAATTATAACCATACTACAATCTCATATCTCTTGTTATTTCCTTCCATATCAATTGAATTCAGTTTATTGTACGGTCTCCTTCATCTAGTATTTATGTTTTCCTTAAATGCATGTCTGCATTCGCTTAAATAAGTGCCAATCTTTCTACAGCATTTATATAGGAACGTAGCTAAGTCCCTTTCCTATAACACAATCAACAAAACATTATTATTGTGGTGAATTTGACTGTCTACCGCTATATAATTCAATAGACTCGATCGGAATTTTTCACTAGCTAGCAAAGGACTAACGGTAACGATCCGGTCGGTCCTTTTGAGTATTACAATCTCGTTCCCCCATTTACTACTCAATTGATGCTTTACATTTGTTATGTGACTTGCCGGGGGTAATTTGTTCGGGTCTGGTGAGGTTTTGGAATGATTGGAATACTTAGTTCCAAGGTTTGGAACTTAAGTTGAAAAGGTTGACCGGATATCGACTTATGTGTAATTACCCCGGACAATTTTTGCTAAGGAAATTAAGGTTATCTGGTGCCGAGGTAGATTAACTACCTCGCCGCGGCTCGGACTTTTTAGGTTGAACAATGCACTAGGGAGTAAAGGAAAAAATTGTGGCAGAGAAATGCGTTTATGCGGTCCATTATGCGACCGCAGAATCACTCTGCGCACTGCATAATGGCTGCAGAGTGAGGCAGGTAAGGGCAGTTTTGGATGCCATTCTGCGATCGACTATGCGATCGCAGAACTATTATGCGGTTCATTATGCGACCGCAGAACAGGTTTGCATGACGCATAGTGACTGCAAACCCAGATAGGTTTTTTCCAGTTCTGGAGGCCAATTGTGCGGCCGATATGCGGACCGCATATCCTGTTCCGGAGCTTCGTTTTTGGGTTTTTATAGCCCTTGAAGCTTATTTTGGAACAAAAATCTGATGTTTTAGAGAGAAGTGAGAGTGTTTTAGAGAGAGAGGAAACTCTAGACTAATTATTTATCAAGTCTTGCTCTAATCTTGGAAGATTGACAAGGAAAATCCACAAGATCTTCATCTAAGAGGTAAGAATTTCTTTCCCCAATTCTTTAATTTTTAGGAGTAAAAGATGGGGGATTAAAAGTATGATTCTTGGGTGTTAGAGTATTATTTATACATACACATACCAATAAGGTTTGTGGAAAGATTGTTGAGTTCAAATGGGTAAAGATTGAGTTGAAAATGGTAGAAATCTTCATAGAATTTAATTGAAGATCTGAGGGTCGAGTTGATATTAGAATTTTGTTGAATTTGTATGGTTGGACTAGTGATTGGATGGGCGTTCATATTTTGTAATTTTTGCTAGATTCCAAGACATGGGGCCCACGAGCGATTTTTGAGTTAAATTTTGGATTTTATTGAAAAATTTAGTATTCCCTTATGGAATTAATTATAATAATTGGTATTGATTGAATCAAATTAATTGTGGCTAGATACGAGGCTTCGAAGACCAATTCTTATGGCAAGGGTATAGCAGAATAAAGAATTACGCGATTTGAGGTAAGTAACCGTTCTAAATTTGGTCCTGAGGGCATGAAACCCCGGATTATGTGTTGAGGTGACGCACATGCTAAGTGTCACCGTAGGAATTGTGACTTGGTCAAATTTCATGGAACTGTGTAGTTGAATAATCTGTTGATACCAGTACATTTTCTATGTGTTAGAGAAAATTGAGCTAAGACTCATATTAAAAATCATGCTTAGATATATGCTGTTATTATTTGTACCCATTGGGGTCATTTCTGTGGTTGAATTATATGTTCAAATTGTAATTTCACACTCAGTCATGTTTATTCATTTCATATCATATCTCAGTCTCTGTTGCTATTTATTAATACATCATATTTTCAATTTTGGGTTGATTATCACGATTTCTGAGAGCCCGAGAGACTGGAGAGGTTGATGACTGAGTGAGGCCGAGGGCCTAATTGTGAGAATATTTATGGATCGGGCTGCACGCTGCAGCATGTTTCATTGATTTATGCCATGATTGGCTTGATATAGCGCTTGGGCTGAAAGAGCCCCTCCGAATTCTGTACACACCCCTAATGAGCGCAGGTACCTACTGAGTGCGAGTGCCGAGTGCAGGGGAATAAGTGACTGTGAGGAATGAGTGACTGTGAGGAAAGAGTGATTGTGAGGGATGAGTGACTGTGAGGAAAGAATGATAGTGAGGTTGGAGTGAATGGGAGGACTGAGTGACTGTTACTCTGAGAGGATGCATTGATTTCATTAATTGCTATATTTTAGTTGTCATATATCATTGTGTTTGGAAATATTGAAAAAATATTATTTTCTGTTTTAGTTAAATTTGATATGAAATTACTGTGAAATTTTAAATGTTGAACTTGAGAGCATGCCTACTCTTTTCTGTTGGAAAGTACTGTATTTGGACTTAGCAGAGAATCTCGTCACTACTTTCAGTTCTTTATTTATTATTGTTACTTACTGAGTTGCTTGTACTCATACTACACCCTTCATTCGTGTGCAGATCCAGTGATCCCGGACATAGTGGGTGTTAATTCTTTCACACAGTTGAGTTTTCGGAGAATCAGAGGTAGTTGTCATATTTCGCAGACCTTGTCTCTCCTCCTCTATCTCCTTGTTTATGGTATTTGGTCTTAGACTATTATAGACCGTATTTTTTAGACTTGTAATATATAGATGCTCATGTACTAAGTGACACCGAATTTTGGGAATATGTTTTACCTAAAAATTGTGGGATTTCCTCTTAAATTTAATTATGATGTTTTCTGTATTTAAAAAATATTGTGGGTTATTGATGATGTCGGCTTGCCTAGTATTGAAATAGACGCCATCACGGCGGATGAGATTTCGGGTCGTGACACTAACAAGTGAAAATCTTGAAAGGTAATGTTCCTATGTTTTACGTGATTCCAATTAGCGTATGAATCTCAGATCTTACAAAAATCTTAATTATATGGGACTATCATTAACTTGGAAATCCAACAGTAGACTAGTGTTAATAGGAATGGCAAGCGGTGTGGGCGGGCGGGACGGGGTGGGGCGGGTTCTGTCTTACCCAGCAAAATTTCAACCCGCCCCGCATAGTACTTTACCCATGTTCACCCGCCCCGGCCCTCATATCCCACCGGCGTCCACCCGTCCCGCCGCCAAAATTTTTATTATTTTAAAATTTATCTTATTTTTATGTTTATTCATTTTTGCTTTCAATTATATTTATATATATGCCATTGTCAATCTAAATCTTTCCCTTTTAATGGTAAGCAATTAAGTAGATAAACACTAAGAGTGAACATTAATAACAGTATCTTTTGATATTTAGGTTTTCTTTTTTTCTTTATGTGTGTGTGTGTGTGTGTGTGTGTATATATATATATATATATATATATATATATATATATATATATATATATATATATATATATATATTGGGAATAGAAAAGGTGATGTGGCACCTTTCTATGACCATCATTTGTAATTATCTATTTTCTCCTTTTTTTGCAATTTCTCCTTCATTCTCTTTCATTTGTTTGGATATTTTAATAGTTTGCTTTCTTCTGTCCTTGTAACGACCCGACCAGTCGTTTTGAGCATTTACGCTCCTTTCAACTATTTGAAATCTTGAATAACTTCCTACGAGGTATTATGACTTGTATGAATTGTCGGTTTTAGTTTTAAGGTATTTCAGAGTTAGTTTGGAAGAATGAATTTTCATGTTGGAAGCTTAAGTTGAAATTGTTGATCGGATATTGATTTATGTGTAAATGACCTCGGAATTTAATTCTGATGATTCCAATAGTCCCGTATGGTGATTTTAGAATATGGAGCATGTCCGAAAAATTATTTGGAGGTCCGTAGTGGAATTAGGCTTGAAATACCGAAAGTTGAATTTTTGGGAAGTTTGACCGGGGGTTGACTTTTTGATATCGAGGTCAGAATCCGATTCTAGAAACTGAAATAGCTTCGTTTTGTCATTTATGATTTGTGTGCAAAATTCGAGGTCAATCGGACGTGATTTAATAAGTTTCGGCGTTGTTGTGGAAACTTGAAATTTCAAAGTTCATTAGGCTTGAAGTTGGGGTATGATTCATGATTTTAGCGTTATTGGATGTGATTTGAAGGCTCGACTAATTTCGTATAATGTTTTAGGACTTGTTGGTGTGTTTGGTTGAGGTCCCGGGGGGCCTCGGGTGAGTTTCGGATGGTTAACAGATCAATTTTGGACTTTGAAGGAGAATCTGAAGTTTCTGCCATCTGATGCAATCGCACCTGCGGAAAATTCCATCGCAGGTGCGAGCTCGCAGAAGCGAGTCTGGCAAGTGTAGATGCGGGCAGAGGGTTGTGAGGCAGTGGTCGCAGGTGCGAGGGATTTTCCGCACCTGCATGAGCGCCGATGCGAAAGGATACGCGCAGAAGCGCACAAATTCTGGCACGCCCGTGCGAAGGCGCATATGCGGGGGCTTTTTCCGCACATGCGGTTATCGCACTAGCGGCCAAATTTCCGCAGGTGCGAAAACCCCTAGGGCAGTACAAAAACAGAGGGGTTCCAAGCTTTTGCCATTTTTGGGCATTTCAAGCTTGGGTTGGGCAATTTTGAGCGAGGTTTTCACGGAAAAACATGAGGTAAGTCCCTTGTGATCATTTCTACCACATAATATTGAATTATCATCGAATAATCCGACTAGATTACATGTTTTTGAGGTGTAAATCGGAGATTTGAACGTAGAGATTTGATGATTTGGAGGTCGAGTTGAGGTCGGATTTTGGTAAAATTAGTATGGGTAGACTCATGGTGGAATGAGCTTTCAGATTTGTTAACTTTTGTCAGGTTCCGAATTGTGGACCCCACAGGCGATTTTTGAGCTAAATTTCGGATTTTCATGGAAAATTATATTTTCTTATGGAATTAATTTCAATAAATTTTATTGACTGAATCAAATTATTTATGGCTAGATTCGAGGATTTTGGAGGCCAATTCACAAGGCAAAAGATTAGTGAAATAAAACTTTCACGGTTTGAGGTAAGTAACAGTTATAAATCTGGTCTTGAGGGTATGAAACCCCGATTTTTGTGTCATGTGATTATTTTAGAGGTGACGCACATTCTAGGTGACGGGCGTGTGGGCATGCACCGAGGGGATTGTGACTTGGTCCGTCCCGTGAAACTGTAAAGTTAAATAACTTGTGGTTAGCTATATGCTCTCTATGTGTTAAAGAAATTTGACTGTAAATCATGCTTAGGCTAAGTGATAGTACTGTTGGGAACCGTAGAGGTCGCGTACTCATTGAATTATTTGCTAATTGCTATCTTGTACTCAGTCATAATTTTACTTGCGTATCATACCTCAGTCTTTCTTGATTTTTGTTGATACACTATGTTATCTTTGTTTGGGCTGATCTTTGTGATTTCTGAGAGCCTGAGAGACGAGAGAGGTTGATTATTGAGTGAGGACGAGGGCATGTCGGTGAGGTATGGATATTATAGCACGTGGGTTGTCCGTGCAGCACGTGAGTTGTCCGTACGTGATATTATAGCACGTGAGTTGGCCGTGCAGCACATGAGTTGTCCGTGCAGATTATAGCGCTTGGGCTGTAGGAGCCCCTCCGGAGTCTGTAAACCCCCAGTGAGTGCGGGTACCCATTCAGTGTGAGTGCTGAGGGCTGAGAGCCGAGTGGTTGAGTTGTTGTGACGAGTGGAGTGAATGTTTCCCTAGGAGGTTGTACTTGCTTTTCATTTATTGTTGCACTTAGTTGATATTTATCATTGTTGTGAAATTCTCTGAAAGATTTTATATCTGGATTACATGAACTTGAACTGTATAAATTGATTTGACTTAAACTGCTGGATTTGAAAGCATGTCTATTCTTTGTTGGAATTACTGAACTATAAATGTGTAGCTCGTCACTATCTTTAATTCCTTATTTATTATTGTTACTTACTGAGTTGGTTGTACTCATACTACACCCTACACTTTGTGTGCAGATTTAGGTGTTCCCGGCCATAGCGGGTGTTGATTTCTTTTGCACAGTTAATTTTCTGGAGATTCAGAGGTAGCTGCTGTGTTTCGCAGACCTTGCCTCTCCTTCCCTATCTCCTTATTTACTTCATTTGGTCTCAGACTATTATGGACCATATTTTTCAGACTTGTACTCATATTAGATGCTCATGTACTTAGTGACATCGGGCTTTGGGAGTATTTATATTTCTATTTATGAGATTTCTTCCGCTGAATTTAATCATTATGTTTTCAAACTTAAAAGATATGGTGGTTTATTGAGATTGTCGGCTTGCCTAGTATTGAGATAGGAGCCATCACGAAGGGTGAGATTTTGGTTCGTGATAAGTTGGTATCAGAGCCAAGGTTACATAGGTCTCACGAGTCATGTGCATGCTGAGTAGAGTCTTGCGGATCGGTACAGAAACGTCTGTACTTATCTTCGAGAGGCTACCGAACCCTTAGGAAAATTTCCCTTCTTGTATTTTATCATGCGAAATTGATTCAGCTTAAAACATAACCCTTTGAATTCCTTCCACGCATTTGTATGTGCACATGAGCGCTAGGTATCAGTTGTACATTGCCAGCTTGTGATTCTATGAACGATGTTTGAGATGTATATTCCATGTTTTGGTGATGGGCTAGTCTGAATGACTTGAGGCCAGGTTTAGACCGCATCTTAGGCTCGGTAGCTTCAGTTGTAACCTGTACATTTTGACCCATATGTCCGGTAATGTCCATACGAGTAGAATTTGTGACTCGATGAGCGGTGGAATGGCTTTGTGATGAGTATGATGTAACTGTGGGATGTGTTAAGACGATTTGAATGTTCTTTTATTACACCTTAGTATCTATTTTTTTTTATGATTTCGATACTATGCAAGGGTCACTACGATGGCTATGCGTTGTTATAGCACAATATTAGTGTAATGGTAAGGTGCTCGTTATGTGTTGAGGCGGTGAATGGCTGGAAGAGAGGATTTCTCAGTGCATGATTAAGGGGTTCAACAATTAATTCCATCGGAGGAAAGGCAATCGGACTATAGATGTCCAAGTTTGGTTGTTAAAGTAACAAGACTTGGTATTTGCGAGCATGGTCGAATTTTCATTGTGATGTTGTGTCACCGTCCTCGTTTGAACGCATTATGGTCCGCTGGTGTTACGGTCTTCTTGGATTTCGCCTTTGGGGCAGGGTGTTATGAAATGGTGCATGAGGGGCGGTTGCCAGAGATAGCTGTATGCATCGGTTCAGAATCGAATGGGTATTTCTAATGTTGATGGCTCGATAAAGATGATCTTCGTAGAGGCTTAGAGTCAGTAACAATTTATTGGTTCAGGAGCTACAGAGATGCATTTTGATTTGATGCAACAGTTGGGCAGCAAATTATGAGGGAAGATATGACGGGAAGTGTTTCGCGGTGGTTGAAGTACTAGGAGGTCAAGTAGGAGAAGTAGAGGTTAAGAAGTCGCTTAAAGGAGTAGGTTTAACCGAAGTAACAGTGGCAGATTAGCATATGGATTCTATGGTAGGGTAGTCACGTGCCTTGAGGAAGTGTAGAACGGTTTGGAATTATGATAGAATGTGATTTGGCCTACAGACTTTATTTGGAGTGATGGTTACTGTAAGAAGAAAGATTGAATATGGAAGAAAGGAGTTTGTTTGAAATGAAGAGGGATGTGAAGATCTGATTATCATTTCAGGCGCAATATGACTTGAGTTCGGAAGGTGTTGTTGAACTTTCAGCTAATGTCAATAGGGAAAGTGCAGACTTAGAAAAATGGCGGGCGAGCACGAGCTCAGGAGAATTTACTGATTACGTGGTCGTTTCCCCTAGTGCAGCATTGTTGGAAGATGTCGGTAAGGAATTCCACAGGTGGGTTATCTCCTGTGAGTAGTTAGCGGTGGCGTGATGTTGATGAGACTTCTGCGAGAAATATTACTTGCTACCTGGTAAGAGGTCGAGTGTGTGACTGTGGCTGGTGAGTCAGAATGTTCATGAAAAGCTTAACAAAGACTTCGAGAAGTCTGGAGGGTTAACGGTGCGAGATCTTGGTAATTGAGAAGGAGAAATCCTTGCGGGTTCTAATTTTATATAATTGTAGCTTAAAGCTAAGTGGGGGAGCCTGCTATTGACAATTTGATTTCATGGTTATGTGTTAAATTTTAGTTTTAGTCGGAGACATACTTGTGGATCAGTTATGACTTGCAGAGATGGAGATTGAGGATGACTCGAGTAAGGAAATTCCTGAATACGGGTTATATGGCACTTTATAGAAATATGAAAATTATAGAATGATTAAGTCGTTATTTTGAAGGATGTAGTGCACACGAAGTATGAATTTGATTGGTCGTGTTAAGGCAGGGTTACTTATTTGAGTGTTGACTGTGCTAAAGGAGCGCATGTCTTTCAGCCCATTTGGGGCGGAGTAAATTAGATTTGAGCAGAGTGGATGACGATCGAGAGGGTTGTAATGGATTCAAAATGTATATGTGAAAATTGAAAACTTTTTGAATTGGTATATCACTAGAATCAATTGCTTACATTGGATGGTATCGGGGCATGCGGTAATTCTATTTGACTATGGATTATACATTTCATTATAAGAAAGGAAAGAGGAACAATTTTAAATTCGCATAAGGTATTTTCAGAGTGAGTGTTATGGTTAGGGTATTTATGAAGGTGCTTAAGAAGAATACATTAGCTTATGGGCCTTAGGGCGATGTAATTTTATGTTAGGATGTCTTGTAGTGAGCTTTGGGTGAGGATAGTAGTGTTTGACAAGGAGAAATGTCAACTTGAGGGTGATTCAGTAGAAACTCGGAGAAAATAGGAAAAATGGGTAACATGCTGGATCAGTATGGTAATGGTATGCTTGGTTCTTTTGGTTCTTATGATGATGTGGGGCTTTACGGGTGTTTTGTGGCAATACTCTCGGATTTGGCAACTTGTGTGGCTTGGTGGAGTTGGAGAAATTCAGTTCTGATAGTTTGGTTATGTGCAAATAGATTTCAAAGTGTTCATGATGGTTTCTACCATGGTTTGAACTGGATATTTTCTACCGGTGTATGGAACGTGTTGTGTGTTGTGATTTCCTCTTGGAAAGAAGCAAGAGAGAGGTTTCTAACTAATAAGGTATGTAATTTGTTGGTAACTCAGAGTTGATAATGAGATTCGTGTGCTTGTCACATGATGGCATAATAGATGTGGTGTGTTGTGCGGGATTATGATTACATGTACAAGGTGACAGTTCATTCTTGAAGAGAAGGTAATGAATGTTGGACAACATGGTCAGTTTTAGATATTCGATGAACATTATAACTGCTCGGTAATTCCGGAGAAGGGTACGCATTTCATAAGGCGCGTTGTGTTTTGACTTAAGGATGTTCATCGGTATTGAAGTACTCACCTGGTTTATAGACTGCTGATATTCAAATTATTGTTATGTGGCACGGAAGAATTATGAAAGTATTCCTCATGGGATTATCGGGAATGGAGGATGTGTTAGTCATTTTAGTACTGGAGTTGGGATAAGTTACGGTGATTCGTGTGTTCGATGAATTTGGAGACTGGGAGTTCTCAGAAGTATATTGTTTCGAGGTTGCGAACTATTTGAGGTGGCTATTTTATTTAAAACTCAGTCGAGGCACTAGTTGCGTTAATTATTTGTGAGAGCTATGCGCTATGAGTGCGTATATATGTGAGGTTTGAGCCCATGTGCGGGCACTAGAGCAAGTATTCATACTCGAAAGAATGCTTAGGCTGTAATATGCCTAGAGTTGACTGTTAAGCGTAAAGTTACAATGTTTCCCAGATTCGTACCTTGTTGAGAACTATCTGGGCTATACTTGAGGTTACAAAGAAGATGATTCCCTAAATAAACGGAGTAGTTACTAATTCTGCGTTAAAAATTACTGATTTGAAGTGTGATAGCAGACTTTGCACATGCTTATACTATGGCATGCTATTTATACTAATCTTGGAGCATGAGAATCTTATGTCATTATCATATACAAGTGTACTTGTTTAATTGCTCCTGTATGATATGTTGGGACTGGAGGCATGTGACCATGCCGGGCGATTCATATTATTGGCACGTGAGTTGTCCATGCCGTGTGTGGGAATTCTATTTCTATAATAATTTATCTGATCTATTAATTTCATTCCTCTACAAATGTGCACATGCACCTACGTTTATCCTCTTCGCGAAACTTGAGGAGTTGGTTGTAACATTGTGGTTGTGGTGGTGCTTGTTGAGCTTGCAATATGGTTCTCTTCCTTGAGACATCTCCCACAATTGGGTACACGGATTGCGCAGTTGTGGGTGGAGTTATATTGATGTGGAGTGTCTGTGGGATAGTTGTGTTTAATAGTATAAGGTCATTGGACCTAGAATGGGTACTATCAGGCTTGATTACGGTATATTCGGGAGGATAATATTGAAAGTCGGCTTAGAAAGTGATTATGGTTCTAGTTGGGGCGAGAGAGCTCCATGACTTGTTGCTCTGATAAGGAGTCATGATATTTCTGCATGTTTCTTTTATTATCAGCAGTGTACAAAGGTTTTTGGAACGAGGTTTGGCTTGTCATGAGGTTTTATACTAGTACTTAGTTGGTTTTGAGTAGTTACTGTGATCAGAAATGGTGTTACGAGTATGCGAGTTGTGTAGTATGTTACGAGATTATATCTGGGATTATGGTTATGGCTGGATACAGCTTGTTCAGGCTTATACAATGTGTAGATGTGAGATTCGGGTTTTGAGAAGAATTCTGGATGTTAGAAATTTGGCTCCAAGGTTTTTGGGCTAAGGCTAAATTAATGATTTTCAGTTATGTTGTGTGGTCAGACCTATATAGAATAGGGTGAGATCACCCCTAGGTATGTGTGTGGTAAGGTGGAATAGAGATTTGAAGGTTAAGAACAACTCTTGGCACGTTCGAGGACGAACGTATGTTTAAGTGGGGGAGATTGTAACGACCCGACCGGTCGTTTTGAGCACTTACATTCCTTTCAACTATTTGAAGTCTTGAATAACTTCCTACGAGGTATTATAACTTGTATGAATTGTCGGTTTTGGTTTTAAGGAATTTCGGAGTTATCTTGGAAGAATGAATTTTCATGTTGGAAGCTTAAGTTAAAATAGTTGACCGGATATTGACCTATATGTAAACGACCTGGGAATTTAATTCTAATGATTCCAATAGCTCCGTATGGTAATTTTGGACTAGGGAGCGTGTCCAGAAAAATTATTTGGAGGTCCGTAGTGGAATTAGGCTTGCAATTGCCGAAAGTTGAATTTTTGGAAAGTTTGATCGGGGGATTGACTTTTTGATATCGAGGTCGAAATCCGATTCTCGAAATTGGAATATCTTCATTATGTCATTTATGACTTGTGTGCAAAATTCGAGGTCAATCGGACGTGATTTAATAGGTTTCGGCGTTGTTGTGGAAACTTGAAATTTCAAAGTTCATTAGGCTTGAAGTTGGGGTATGATTCGTGGTTTTAACGTTATTGGATGTGATTTGAAGGCTCGAGTAAGTTCGTATAATATTTTAGGACTTGTTGGTGTGTTTGGTTGAGGTCCCGGGGGCCTCGGGTGAGCTTCGGATGGTTAACAGATCAATTTCGGACTTTGAAGCAAAATCTGAAGTTTCTGCCATCTGATGCAATCGCACCGGCGGAAAATTCCATCGCAGGTGCGAGCTCGCAGAAGCGAGCCTGGTAAGTGCAGATGCGGGCAGAGGACTGTGAGGCAGTGGTCGCAGGTGCGAGGGATTTTCCGCACCTGCATGAGCGCCGATTCGGAAGGATACGCGCAGAAGCGCACAAATTCTGGCACTCCCGTGCGAAGGCGCATATGCGGGGGCTTTTTCCGCACATGCGGTTAGCGCACTAGCGGCCAAATTTCCGCAGGTGCGAAAACCCCTGGGGCAGTACAAAAACAGAGGGGTTCCGAGCTTTTACCATTTTTGGGCATTTCAAGCTCGGGTTGGGCGATTTTGAGCGAGGTTTTCACGGAAAAACATGAGGTAAGTCCCTTGTGATCATTTCTACCACATAATATTGAATTATCATCGAATAATCCGACTAGATTACATGTTTTTGAGGTGTAAATCGGAGATTTGAACTTAGAGATTTGGAAATAAGATTTGATGATTTGGAGGTCGAGTAGAGGTCGGATTTTGGTAAAATTAGTATGGGTAGACTCGTGGTGGAATGGACTTTCAAATTTTGTAACTTTGTCGGGTTCGGAGACGTGGGCCCCATGGGCGATTTTTGAGCTAAATTTCGGATTTTTATGGAAAAATTACATTTTCTTATAAAATTAATTCCAATAAATTTTATTGACTGAATCGAATTATTTGTGGCTAGATTCGAGGCGTTTGGAGGACAATTCACGAGGCAAAAGACTAGCGGAATAAAACTTTCACGGTTTGAGGTAAGTAACAGTTATAAATCTGGTTTTGAGGGTATGAAATCCCGAATTTTATGCCATGTGATTATTTTGGAGGTGACGCACATGCTAGGTGACGGGCGTGTGGGCGTGCACCGAGGGAATTATGACTTGGTCCGTCTCGTGACTGTAAATCATGCTTAGGCTAAGTGATAGTACTGTTGGGATGATCTTTATGATTTCTAAGAGCCCGAGAGACTAGAGAGGTTGATGACTGAGTGAGGCCGAGGGCCTGTCGGTGAGGTATGAATATTATAGCACGTGAGTTGTCCGTGCGGGATATTATAGCACGTGAGTTGTCCGTGCGGATTATAGCGCTTGGGCTGTAGGAGCCTCTCCGGAGTCTGTACACCCCCAGTGAGCGCGGGTACCCATTGAGTGTGAGTGCTGAAGGCTGAGAGCTGAGTGGTTGAGTTGTTCTTCGAGTGGAGTGAATGTTTCCCTGAAAGGTTGTACTTGCTTTTCATTTGTTGTTGCACTTAGTTGATATTTGTCATTGTTGTGAAATTCTCTGAAAGATTTTATATCCGGATTACATGAACTTGAACTGTATAAATTGATTTGACTTAAACTGCTGGATTTGAAAGCATGTCTATTCTCTGTTGGAATTAGTGAACTATAAATTTGTAGCTCATCACTATCTTCAATTCCTTATTTATTATTGTTACTTATTGAGTTGGTTGTACTCATACTATACCCTGCACTTCGTGTGCAGATTCAGGTGTTCCCGGCCATAGCGGGTGTTGATTTATTTTGCACAGTTAATTTTCTGGAGATTCAGAGGTAGCTGCCGTATTTCGCAGACCTTGCCTCTCCTTTCCTATCTCCTTATTTACTGCATTTGATCTCAGACTATTATGGACCGTATTTTTCAGACTTGTACTCATATTAGATGCTCATGTACTCAGTGACATCGGATTTTGAGAGTATTTATATTTGTATTTGTGAGATTTTTTTCGCTGAATTTAATCATTATGTTTTTAAAGTTAAAAGATATGATGGTTTATTGAGATTGTCGGCTTGCCTAGTATTGAGATAGGCGCCATCACAACGGGTGAGATTTTGGGTCATGACAGTCCTCCCCTCTAATTACTTATTTATTGCTGTATGTATGTAACGGTGCTGTAAGTAACGGAGGCATTGAAGAGGTGTGACTTTTGAGGGCAATGAATAGTAGCAGGAAAGGAGGAAATTCGCTAATCCAAAAGTATGGTGCTGTAATATAATGGTGGAGGCAATGAATAATAGTTGCAGTAATTGAGGAAAAATAATAGTCATTTTCTTCCTAAGGCAAAATCTCTCTTAACACTCTATATTACACTGATAACATAGAGGCTCAGTTCATACCAATTGAAAATTGAAAAACCCACACCAAATATTTTTTTCAAGCTTTCAACTTACTTGGGGCGCCCATGGAAGGCATGCGTGGTCGTATCACTAAATGAAGAAACAAAGCCTACAAGAAGCTACACGTCCTTAGAAGAAATGAGACACTGGTGCACCTACTATTCAACATCTCTATGTATATATGTGATTCGTCTCTATTGTAGAAGAATATATAATGTATTTTGAATATATGAGAAAAAATCTGTAACGACCCGACCGGTCGATTTGAACATTTACGCTCCTTTCAATTATTTGAAGTTTTGAATAACTTCCTACGAGGTATTATGACTTGTGTGAATTGTCGGTTTTAGCTTTAAGATATTTCAGAGTTAGCTTGGAATAATAAATTTTCATGCTGGAAGCTTAAGTTGAAATAGTTGACCGGATATTGACTTATATATAAACAACCTCAGAATTTAATTCTAATGATTCCAATAGCTCCGTATGGTGATTTTGGACTAGGGAGCGTGTTCGAAAAATTATTTAGAGGTCCGTAGTGGAATTCATCTTGAAATGCTGAAAGTTGAAGTTTTGAAAAGTTTGACCGGGGGTTGACTTTTTGATAACGGGGTCGAAATTCGATTCTGGAAATTGGAATATCTTCCTTATGTCATTTATGACTTGTGTGCAAAATTCGAGGTCAATCGAACGTGATTTAATAGGTTTCGGCGTTGTTGTGGAAACTTGAAATTTCAAAGTTCATTAGGCTTGAAGTTGGGGTATGATTCGTGGTTTTAGCGTTATTGGATGTGATTTGAAGGCTCGACTAAGTTCGTATAATGTTTTAGGACTTGTTGGTGTGTTTGGTTGAGGTCCCGGGGGCCTCGGGTGAGTTTCAGATGGTTAACAGATCAATTTCGGACTTTGAAGCAAAATCTGAAGTTTCTGCCATCTGATGCAATCGCACCTGCGGAAAATTCCATCGCAGGTGCGAGCTCGCAGAAGCGAGCCTGGCAAGTGCAGATGCGGGCAGAGGGCTGTGAGGCAGTGGTCGCAGGTGCGAGGGAGTTTCCGCACCTGCATGAGCGCCGATGCGGAAGGATACGCGCAGAAGCGCACAAATTCTGGCATGCCCGTGCGAAGGCGCATATGCGGGGGCTTTTTCCGCACATGCAGTTAGCGCACACTTGCGGCCAAATTTCCGCAGGTGCAAAAACCCCCTGGGGCAGTACAAAAACAGAGAGGTTCCGAGCTTTTGCCATTTTTGGGCATTTCAAACTCGCGTTGGGCGATTTTGAGCGAGGTTTTCACGGGAAAACTTGAGGTAAGTCCCTTGTGATCATTTTTACCCCATAATATTGAATTATCATCGAATAATCCGACTAAATTACATGTTTTTGAGGTGTAAATCGGAGATTTGAATTTAGAGATTTGGAAATAAGATTTGATGATTTGGAGGTCGAGTTGAGGTCGAATTTTGGTAAAATTAGTTTGGGTAGACTCGTGGTGGAATGGGCTTTCGAATTTTGTAACTTTGTCGGGTTCGGAGACGTGGGCCCCACGGGCGATTTTTGAGCTAAATTTCGGATTTTTATGGAAAAATTATATTTTCTTATGGAATTAATTCCAATAAATTTTATTGACTGAATCGAATTATTTGTGGCTAGATTCGAGGCGTTTGGAGGACAATTCACAAGGCAAAAGACTAGCGGAATAAAACTTTCACGGTTTGAGGTAAGTAATAGTTATAAATCTGGTTTTGAGGGTATGAAATCCCGAATTTTGTGTCATGTGATTATTTTGGAGGTGACGCACATGCTAGGTGACGGGCGTATGGGCGTGCACTGAGGGGATTATGACTTGGTCCGTCTCGTGAAACTGTAAAGTTGAATAACTTGTTGTTAGCTATATGCTCTCTACGTGTTAATGAAATTTGACTATAAATCATGCTTAGGCTAAGTGATAGTACTGTTGGGAACCGCAGAGGTCGCGCACTCGTTGAATTATTTGCTAATTGTTGTCTTGTACTCAGTCATGATTTTACTTGCGTATCATACCTCAGCCTTTCTTGATTTTTGTTGATACACTATGTTATCTTTGTTTGGGCTGATCTTTACGATTTCTAAGAGCCCGAAATACTAGAGAGGTTGATGACTGTGAGGTATGGATATTATAGCACGTGAGTTGTCCGTGCAACACGTGAGTTGTCCGTGCGAGATATTATAGCACGTGAGTTGTCCGTGCAGCACGTGAGTTGTCCGTGCAGATTATAGCGCTTAGGCTGTAGGAGCCCCTCCGGAGTCTGTACACCCCCAATAAGTGCGGGTACCCATTGAGTGTGAGTGCTGAGGGCTGAGAGCCGAGTGGTTGAGTTGTTGTGACGAGTGGAGTGAATGTTTCCCTAGGAGGTTGTACTTGCTTTTCATTTGTTGTTGCACTTAGTTGCTATTTGTCATTGTTGTAAAATTCTCTGAAAGATTTTATATCCGGATTACATGAACTTGAACTGTATAAATTGATTTGACTTAAACTGTTGGATTTGAAAGCATGTCTATTCTCTGTTGGAATTACTGAACTATAAATGTGTAGCTCGTCACTATCTTTAATTCCTTATTTATTATTATTACTTACTGAGTTGGTTGTACTCATACTACACCATGCACTTCGTGTGCAGATTCAAGTGTTCCCGGCCATAGCGGGTGTTGATTTCTTTTGCACAATTAATTTTCTGGAGATTCAGAGGTAGCAGCCGTGTTTCGCAGACCTTGTCTCTCCTTCCCTATCTCCTTATTTACTGCATTTGGTCTCAGACTATTATGGACCGTATTTTTCAGACTTGTACCCATATTAGATGCTCATGTACTCAGTGACACCGGATTTTCGAAGTATTTATATTTGTATTTGTGAGATTTTTTTTGCCAAATTTAATCATTATATTTTCAAACTTAAAAGATATGGTGGTTTATTGAGATTGTCGGCTTGCCTAGTATTGAGATAGGCGCCATCACAACGGGTAAGATTTTGGATCGTGACAGTCCTCCCGTATAATTACTTATTTATTGCTGTATGTATGTAACGGTGCTGTAAGTAACGGAGGCATTGAAGAGGTGTGACTTTTGAGGGCAATGAATAGTAGCAGGAAAGGAGGAAATTCGCTAATCCAAAAGTATGGTGCTGTAATATAATGGTGGAGGCAATGAATAATAGTTGCAGTAATTGAGGAAAACTAATAGTCATTTTCTTCCTAAGGCAAAATATCTCTTAACACTCTATATAACACTGATAACATAGAGAATGCTCAGTTCATACCAATTGAAAATTGAAAAACCCACACCAAATATTTTTTTCAAGCTTTCAACTTGCTTGGGACGCCCATGGAAGGCATGCGTGGTCGTATCACTAAATGAAGAAACAAAGCCTACAAGAAGCTACACGTCCTTAGAAGAAATGAGACACCGGTGCACCTACTATTCAACACCTCTATGTATATATGTGATTCGTCTCTATTGTAGCAGAATGTATAATGTATTTTGAATATATGAGAAAAAATCTGTAACGACCCGATCGGTCGATTTGAACATTTACGCTCCTTTCAACTATTTGAAGTTTTGAATAACTTCCTACGAGATATTATGACTTGTGTGAATTATCGATTTTGGCTTTAAGATATTTCGGAGTTAGCTTGGAATAATAAATTTTTATGCTGGAAGCTTAAGTTGAAATAGTTGACCGGATATTGACTTATATGTAAACGACCTCAGAATTTAATTCTAATGATTCCAATAGCTCCGTATGGTGATTTTGGACTAGGGAACGTGTCCGGAAAATTATTTGAAAGTCCGTAGTGGAATTCATCTTGAAATGCTGAAAGTTGAAGTTTTGAAAAGTTTGACCGGGGGTTGACTTTTTGATATCGGGGTCAAAATCTGATTCTGAAAATTGGAATTCCTCCGTTATGTCATTTATGACTTGTGTGCAAAATTTGAGATCAATCGGACGGGATTTAATAAGTTCTGACGTCGTTGGAGAAATTAGCTACCTTGCTATCCCCGAGAAAATCTGCAACCAGAATAATCAACAACCGCTACCTTGCCCAGCTACACCTGGATCTGTACACAAGGTGCAGGGAGTAACGTAAGTACGCCAACTCAATAAGTAACAACAATAAATAAAGACTGAGAGGTAGTGACGAGCAATAAAGCATATCAAGTTCATATCACAAAATTTCAGTAAAGTACAGCATGATTTAAAAATCAGTGTTTAAATCAAACCATCTCGTTTAAACCCGGTTCCAGTAAAAATCATTTAAAGATATTTTTCAATAGTTTTTCAAACTAAGGCTCAATACAAAGGTGAGAAAAAATGATGAAATCATAAATAGCCCGTAGGGCAAAACATCACTCATTTACAGCCCCTCGAGCAAACCTCACGGTCACTCATACCTCTAGGGCATACCTCACAATCACTCTTGCCACTCGGGCACACCTCACAATCACTCATGTCTCTCAGTCACTCAGCACTCGGCACTCGCACTCAATAGCTCACTAAGGGTGTGTACAGACTTTAGAGGGGCTCCTTCAGGCCAAGCGCTAAATCAAGCCAAATCATGCCATAAATCATGCAAGCCCTCGGCCTATATCGAACATGCTGCGGCATGCAGCCCGATCCCATAAATATCCTCACAAATCAGGCCCCTGGACTCACTCAGTCATAAACCTCTCAAGCCACTCCGGCGTTTCAGTAAAAACAGGGCATTCAGCCCAAAACAACATTTAAATGCATCAAAATAGAGTCATAAAACTGAGTTATGCAGTAAACAAGTATAACCATGACTGAGTATAGATTTTCAATCGAGAACAATGAGAGGATAGTAAGAAAAGGCCCCTAAGGGTCCAAACAGCACTGGCGCAAGGCCCAAACATGGCATTCAGCCCAATTTACAGAAACTCTTTCTAACAAAATATGCAACTTCACAGTTGCTACGGGATGGACAAAGTCACAATCCCCAACAGTGCATGCCCACACGCCCGTCACCTAGCATGTGCGTCACTTTAAAATAGTAAAATGATACGAAATTCGGGGTTTCATACCCTCAGGACTAGATTTACAATCGTTACTTACCTCAAACCGGTCAAATCTCTACCCCGCAATGCTCTTGCCTATCGTCTCGGCCTTCAAATGCTCTGAATCTATTCACAATTAGTACAATACCATCAATATACGCTAATGGAATGAATTCCACAAGAAAAACTATCAAATTAGCCCAAAACCCGAAATTGGCTCAACACGGCCCCCGGGCCCACGTCTCAAAATCCAACAAAATTTGCAAAACTAGGAAGCTCATCCACTCACGATTCCATACATACAAAATTTAACAAAATCCGATGCCATTTGGCCCCTCAATTCCTTAAATTAAACTCTCCAAAATCCCAAGACCTAACCCCCTAATGTTCACTAATTACATGATTAAACAACGGGAAATCACCATACATACGAGTATTAGGGCTCAAGCAGCTCACCTCGCTGATAGCCCTTGAATCACCCTTCAAAATCACTCCAAAAGCTCCAAAAACCGACTTGAAAATGGTGGAAATGAACCAAATTCACGAAGGGTTCTATTTATGGTTTCTACCCAGGTTTTTCGCACATGCGGACAAATTTCACGCTTCTGCGCCATCGGGAGACCAAGTTCCTCATCTACGGACCAAAACCCCCGCGCCTACGAAAGCGCACCTGCGTGTTTCCTCCGCTTCTGCGAAGCCTACCCTGCGTCCCCCTTTTCGCATATGCGCCCCAGGTTTCGCACCTGCGGGCTCGCAGATGCGACCTCCAACTCGCACCTACGCATCCTGCCTAGACTAGCACTGCCCGCTCCTGCGGACTTCCCATGCACACCAGTGGCCTCGCACTTGTGACTCTTCCTTCCGCATGTGCGAAAATAGCGAAAGCAGCAGCTTCAGCTGCATTTTCCAACTTCGACAAATCCGTTAACCACCCGGAATCACCCCGAGGCCCTCGAGACCTCAACCAAAAATACCAACAAGTCATATATCAACATACAAACTTAGTCGAACCTTCGAATCACTCAAAACAACATCCAAACACCAAATTACCATCGGATTCAAGCCTAAGAACTTCTAAATTTTCAAATTCGGCAACCTATGCCGAAACCAACCAAACCACGTCTGAAATACCTCAAATTTTGCACACACATAAAAAATGACACTACGAACCTACTCCAACATCTGAAATTCCATTCTGAGCCCGATATCAAATTTTTCACTGTCGACCGAAATCGCAAAATTTCTAACTTTTGCCAATTCAAGCCTAATTCCACTCCGGACCTCCAAATCACATTACGGACGCGCTTCTAAGTCCAAAATTACCTAACGGAGCTAACAGAACCATCATAATTCAAATCCGAGATCGGTTTGCACATAGGTCAATATCCAGTTGACTTTTTCCAACTTAAGCTTCTACTTTAGAGACTAAGTGTCTCATTCAACTCCGAAACCACTCCGGACCCGAACCAACTAACCCGGTATATCATAATATAGCTTAAGAGAATAAAGAAAACAGAAATGGGGGAAACGGGGCTATAACTCCCGAAACGACCGACCGGGTTGTTACATCCTCCCCTTCTTAAACAATCATTCATCCTCGAACGGGTCTAGAAACATACATGGAGTCTCGAATAGGCATGGATATCTGCTCCATATCTCCCGCTCGGTCTCCCAGGTGGCCTCCTCCACAGGCTGACCTCTCTAATGCACCTTCACTAAAGCTATATCCTTTGACCTCAACCTTCGAACATGTCGATCCAAAATAGCCACCGGCTCCACATCATAAGTCATATCACCTTCCAACTGAACCGTGCTGAAATCCAAAACATGGGACAAATCTCCAATATACTTTCGGAGCATGGAAACATGAAACACTGGGTGCACACTCGACAAGCTGGGTGGCAAGGCAAGCTTATAAGCCACCTCCCCTATCCTCTGAAGCACCACAAAAGGCCCAATGAACTGGAGGCTCAACTTGCCCCTCTTCCCAAACCTCATAGCACTCTTCATGGGTGATACCTTCAGCAAAACCTTCTCCCCAACCATGAAAGATACATCACGGACCTTCATATTTGCATAACTCTTCTGCCTAGACTACGCCGTGAGAAGCCGCTCCTGAATCAATTTTACCTTATCTAATGCATCCTGGACCAAGTCTGTACCCAAGACCCTAGCCTCACCCAGCTCAAACCATCCAACCGGAGATCTACACCTCCTCCCATATAAAGCCTCGTACAGAGCCATCTGAATACTCGACTGATAACTGTTGTTATATGCAAATTCCGCGAGCGGCAAGATATGGTCCCATGAACCCCCAAGGTCAATGACACAAGCGTGCAACATGTCCTCCAATATCTAAATAGTGTGCTCGGACTGCCCGTCCGTCTGAGGGTGAAAAGTTATGCTTAACTCAACCTGAGTACCCAAATCTCGCTGCACTACCCTCCAAAACTACGATATAAACTGAGTGCCCCTATCAGAAATGATAAAAACTGGGACACCATGCAGGCGAACAATCTCTCGAATGTAAAGATCAGCCAATCGCTCTGAAGTGTAAGTAGCACCAACTGGAATGAAGTGAGCGGACTCGGTCAGCCGATCCACAATAACCCAAATAGCATAGAACTTCCTCGAAGTCCGTGGGAGCCTAACTACAAAGTCCATGGTCATTCGCTCCCACTTTCACTACGGAATGTCTAATCTCTGAAGCAAGCCACCCGGTCTCTGATGCTCATACTTAACCTGCTGATAGTTGAGACACCGAGCTACAAACCTAACTATATCCTTCTTCATCCACCTCCACCAATAGTGTTGTCTCAAATTCTGGTACATCTTCGCAGCACCCGGATGGATAGAATACCACGAGCTGTGGTCTTCCCCAAGAATCAACTCCCGAAGCCCATCTACATTAGGCACACATATCCAGCACTGCATCCTCAATACGCCGTCATCACCAATAATCACATCCCTAGCATCACCTCTTTGAACCCTGTCCTGAAGAACGAGCAAGTGGGGGTTATCATATTGACGCTCCCTAATACGGTCAAAAAGAGAAGACTTGGAGACCACGCAAACCAACACCCGACTTGGCTCTGAATATCCAATCTCACAAGCTGGCCCGCTAAGGCCTGAACATCCACTGCCAAAGGTCTCTCTGTTGCCGGAAGATATGCTAAACTCCCCAAACTCTCCGCCCGGCGACTCAAAGCATCGGCCACCACATTGGCCTTCCCCGGATGGTACAAAATAGTGATATCATAGTCCTTAAGAAGCTCCAACCATCTCCTCTGATGCAAATTATGATCCTTCTGCTTGAACAGATGTTGCAGACTCTGGTGATCAGTATAGACCTCACAATGAACTCCACACAAATAATAACGCCAAATCTTCAAGGCGTGAACAATGGCTGCTAACTCAAGATCATGGACAGGATAGTTCTTCTCATAGGTTTTCAACTGAAGCGAGGCATAGGCAATCACCTTACCCTCCTGCATCAAAACACAACCAATGCCTATCCTCGAGGCATCATAATACACGGTGTAAGAACCTAAAGCTGATGGCAGAACTAACACTGGAGCTGTGGTCAAAGCAGTCTTGAGCTTCTGAAAGCTCTCCTCACACTCGTCCGACCACCTAAATGGAGCACCCTTTTGGGTCAATTTGGTCAAGGGCGATGCAATAGTTGAAAATCCCTCCACAAAGCGACGGTAATAACTCGCCAAACCAAGGAAGCTCCTAATCTCCGTGGCTGAGAATGGTCTAGGCCAACTCTGCATCGCCTCTATCTTCTTCGGATCCACCTAAATACCCTCATTGGATACCACGTGCCCCAATAATACTACTGAACCAAGCCAGAACTCACATTTGGAGAACTTTTCATAAAGCTTCTCCTCCCTCAATCTCTGTAATACAATCTTCAAATGCTGAGCTTGCTCCTCTTAGCTACGAGAGTACACCAAGATATCATCAATGAATACAACAACGAATGAGTCCAGATAGGGCTGAAATACACTGTTAATCAAATGCATGAACGCTGTTGGGGCATTAGTCAGCCCAAAAGACTTCACTAAGAACTCATAATGTCCATATCGGGTCCTGAAAGCTGTCTTAAGAATATCTGAATCCCGAATCTTCAGCTGGTGATAACCGGACCTCAAATCAATCTTGGAGAACATCCTCGCTCCCTGAAGCTGGTCAAATAAATCATCAATACGAGGCAAAGGATACTTGTTCTTGACTGTGACCTTGTTCAACTGACTGTAATCAATACACATTCTCATGGAACCATCCTTCTTCTTCACAAATAGAACTGGTGCACCCCAAGGTGACATACTAGGCCAAATAAACCCCTTATCAAGGAGTTCCTGAAGCTGTTCTTTTAATTTCTTCAACTCCGCCGGTGCCATACGATACGGTGGAATAGAAATGGGCTGACTGCCCGGCACCAAATCGATACCGAAGTCAATATCCCTGTCAGGCGGCATGCCCGACAGGTCTGCAGGAAACACATCCGGAAAATCACGTACCACCGGAACAGAATCAATGACAGGAGTCTCTGCACTAACATCCCTCACAAAAGCCAAATAATATAGGCAAACCTTCTCAACCATACGATGAGCCTTCAAATATGAAATCACCCTACTTGGTACATAATCTACAGAACCGCACCACTGAACCCTCGGAAATTTTGGCATAGCTAATGTCACCGTCTTAGCATGACAATCTAGAACAGCATGACATGGAGATAACCAATCCATACCCAATATCACATCAAAGTCAACCATACTGAGCAACAAAAGGTCCACTTGGGTCTCCAGACCCCCAATAGTCACCACACACACCCGATATACGCGGTCCAAAACAATAGTATCGCCCATAAGAGTAGATACATGAACATATGAAACTAAAGACTCACGAGGCATATCCAGAAAATGGGTGAAATACGAGGAAACATATGAATACGTGGAACCAGGGTCAAATAATACTGAGGCATCTCTGTGACAAACTGAGACAATACCTGTAATCACAGCATCTGAAGCAATAGCATCTGGTCTGGCAGGGAGGGCATAGAAACGGGCCTGGCCACCCCCTGATCTGCCTCCCCCTCTAGGGCGACACCTAGCTGAATGACCTTCACCTCGAGTTGACTAGGCAGGTGGTGAAGTAACTGGTGCTGAAGTCGAAGGTTGACCCCTATGCTGAGATAGACCTCCATGACGACGAGGACACTACCTCCACATATGCCTAAACTCCCCACACTCAAAATAACTCCTTGGTGCTAGCGGCAGAAACTGAAGGAAACCCCTAACACCGGGATAACTGGTAGAAGAACCTGGCATAGAGGAGCCCTGAACTGGTGAAGCACGGGACGAACTCTAAGCTGGAAGGGCACTAAGTGATAAGTGGTCCTGTTGAGAACTGTGAGAACCATGGCCAGATGATGCACCACGGTGAAATGGCCGAGCTGACTGAGCATGTCTGAAATGACGAACTCTACCGTGCTGAAACTGACCCCTAAAAGGAGCACCGCTGAATCCACACTGTCCATGAGGCCTCTTGGCCTCCCTCTCAACCCTCTCCTGATCGCGAACCATGTCAATCTGTCGAGCAATGTCGACAACCTCATCAAAGGTAGCACCAGACACCCTCTCTCTGGTCATAAGCAACTGTAGCTGAAAAGTGAGACCATCAATAAACCTCATGATCCTCTCCCTGTCTGTGGGAACCAACCAGATCGCATGACGGGCCAACTCGGAGAACCACATCTCATACTGTGTCATAGACATATCACCTTGGCGAAGCTGCTCAAACTGTCTGCGCAACTCCTCTCTGCAGGATCAAGGCACGAACTTCTCCAAAAAGACCACGGAGAACTGCTGCCAAGTAATGGGTGTTGCGCCAATGGGCCTATGCCTCTCGTAAGTCTCCCACCATCTGAGTGCAGCCCCCGAGAATTGAAAAGTAGTGAATGAGACCCATAAGTCTCCAAAATACCAGTAGTACGGATTATCCTCTCACACCTGTCCAAGAAGTCCTGGGAATCCTCTCTGTGTGTGCCACTGAAAGGTGGTGGCTGGAGTCTCCCAAACCTCTCCAACCTACGCTGATCATCCTCAGGCATAGCAAGAACCACATAATCCTGTGCAACTGCAACCGGCTGGCCTGGTGGTACCTCCGGTGTCTGAAGTCCCTGCACAACCTGCTCGGGTGTGCAAGCAAAGGGAGTCTGAGTGCCTCCCCCAGCCTGAGAAATGGTTGCGGCCGTCGAGATAGAGACCGCCTGAGCAAGGCGGGTACACGCTGTCATAATCTGAGCTAGGGCCTCCTGAAGGCCTGGAATCACAATAGGCACAGGTGGTGCCTGAGCTGGTGCATCAACAACTGGAACCTAGTACTAAACTGGGACAACTGGTGGATCTGCAGGTACTGCCCCAGCTGCTGTACGGGCTGCACTTCTGTCCCTACCACGGCCTCTACCGTGGCCTCGGCCTCTCGTGGCCCTGGCTGGTGGTACTGGTGGTTGGCCCTCCTGATCGGTAGCACGAGTCCTCACCATCTATGAGAGAATGAACAACAGATGTTTAATTACAAGAATCAACAGATTCGCACGACAAGAATTCAAGAATGTGGAGTTTCCTAAAGGTTCTGCAGCCTCTCGAAGATAAGTACAGATGTCCCCGTACCGATCCGCAAGACCCTATTAAACCTGCTCATGACTCGTGAGACCTATGTAACCTAGGCTCTGATACTAATCTGTCACGACCCAAACTAATCCCTGTCGTGATGGCGCCTATCGTAGAACTAGGCAAACCGGCTCATTTCCAAAACAAACCGATTTTTTCATTTTAAATATAATTTCAATCTATTTAACATAAAAACCTTTGTAAAGGAGTTCAAATCAAAACAAAAGTGCAGAAAAGAAAAGCCCGACATCGGGGTGTCATTAGTCATGAGCATCTACTACCATTTGTCTGACAATATCAAGACTAACATAGTCTGGAAAATAGCTAAATACAACTAAAGGAATATAAGAGGGAGAAGAGCAGGGGCTGCGATCTCCAAGCAGCTCCCTTGCTATCGCCGAGAAAATCTGCAACCAGAATAATCAACAACCACTACCGTGACCAGCTACACCTGGATCTACACACAATATGCAGGGAGTAACGTGAGTACACCAACTCAGTAAGTAACAACAATAAATAAAGACTGAGCGGTAGTGACGAGCAATAAAGCATATCAAGTTCATATCACAAAATTTCAATAAAGTACAACATGCTTTAAAAATCAGTGTTTGAATCAAATCACCTCGTTTAAACCCGGTTCCAGTAAAAATCATTTAAAGATATTTTTTAATAGTTTTTCAAACTAAGGATCAATGCAAAGGTGAGAAAAAATGATGAAATAATAAACAGTCCCTCGAGCAAAATATCACTCATATATAGCCCCTCGGGCAAACCTCACAGTCACTCATGCCTCTCGAGCATACCTTAAAATCACTCTTGCCACTCGGGCATACCTCACAATCACTCATGCCTCTCAGTCACTAAGCACTCATCACTCAGCACTCGCACTCAGTAGGTACCTGCACTCACTGGGGGTATGTACAGACTCCGGAGGGGCTCCTTCAGCCCAAGCGCTATATCAAGCCAAATCATGGCATAAATCACTCAGGCCCTCGGCCTATATCAAACATGCTGCGGCGTGCAGCCAGATCCCATAAATATCCTCACAAATCAGGCCCTCGGCCTCACTCAGTCATAAACCTCTGAAGCCACTCGGGCATTTCAGTAAAAACAGGGCATTTAGCAAAAAAACAACATTTATATGCATCAAAATAGAGTCATAAAACTGAGTTATGCAGTAAACAAGCATAACCATGACTGAGTATAGATTTTCAATCGAGAACAGTGAGAGAATAGTAAGAAAAGGCCCCTAAGGGTCCAAACTGCACTGGCACAAGGCCTAAAACATGGCATTCAGTCCAATTTACAGAAACTCTTTCTAAAACATATAAGTATCATATAGTTTCAACAAAATATGCAACTTTCTTAGTTGTTACGGGATGGACCAAGTCACAATTCCCAATAGTGCACGCTCACACGCCCGTCACCTAGCATGTGCGTCACTTCAAAATAGTAAACTGATACAAAATTCGGGGTTTCATACCCTCAGGACTAGATTTACAATCGTTACTTACCTCAAACTGGTCAAATCTCTACCCCGCAATACTCATGCCTCTCGACTCGGCCTCCAAATGCTCTGAATCTATTCACAATCAGTACAATACCATCAATATACGCTAATGGAATGAATTCCATCAGAAAAACTATCAAATAAGCCCAAAACCCGAAATTGGCTCAACCTGGCCCCCGGGCCCACGTCTCAAAATCCAACAAAATTTGCTAAACTAGGAAGCTCATCCACTCACGAGTCCATACATACAAAATTTAACAAAATCCGACGCCATTTGGCCCCTCAATTCCTTAAATTAAACTCTCCAAAATCCCACGACCTAACCCCCTCATTTTCACTAATTACATGATTAAACAACGGGAAATCACCATACATACGAGTATTAGGGCTCAAGAATCTCACCTCGCTGATAGCCCTTGAATCACCCTTCAAAATCACTCCAAAAGCTCAAAAAATCGACTTGAAAATGGTGGAAATGAACCAAATTCACGAAGGGTTCTATTTATGGTTTCTGCCCAAGTTTTTCGCACATGCGGACAAATTTCACACTTCTGCGCCATCGGGAGACCAGGTTCCTCATTTGCGGACCAAAACCCCCGCGCCTGCGAAAGCGCACCTGTGTGTTTCCTCCGCTTCTGCGAAGCCTACCCTGCGTCCCCTTTTTCGCATATGCGCCCCAGGTTTCGCACATGTGCATCCTACCTAGCCCAGCACTGCCCGCTCCTACGGACTTCCCATGCACACCAGCGGCCTCGCACCTACAACTATTCCTTCCCCAGGTGCGGAAATAGCAGAAGTAGTAGCTTCAGCTGCATTTTCCAACTTTGACAAATCGGTTAACCACCCAGAATCACCCCGAGGCCTTTGGGACCTCAACCAAAAATACCAACAAGTCATATATGAACACACAAACTTAGTCAAACCTTCGAATCACTCAAAACAACATCCAAACACCAAATTACCCTCGAATTCAAGCCTAAGAACTTCTAAATTTCCAAATTCAGCAACCGATGCCGAAACCAACCAAACCACGTCCGAAGGACCTCGAATTTTGCACATACGTCAAAAATGACACTACGAACCTACTCCAACTTCCGAAATTTCATTCCGACCCTGATATCAAATTTTCCACTGCCGACTAAAATCGCCAAATTTTCAACATTTGCCAATTCAAGCCTAATTCCACTCCGCACCTCCAAATCACATTCCGGATGTGGTCCTAAGTCCAAAATCACCTAGCAGAGCTAACAGAACCATAAGAATTCAAATCCGAGCTCTTTTACACATAGGTCAATATCCAGTTGACTTTTTCCAACTTAAGCTTCTACTTTAGAGACTAAGTGTCTCATTCCACTACGAAATCACTCCGGACCCGAACCAACTAACCTGGTATATCATAATATATCTTAAGAGCATAAAGGAAATAGAAATGGGAGGAACAAGGCTATAACTCCCGAAACGACCGGCCAGGTTGTTACAATATTTCAGAAGCAGAGGCTGGGCTGGTGACTGTGGAGCGCAGATGCGAAAGGCATCTCGCAGGTACGGACACACATCTGCGCGTGGGGGATCGCAGAAGTGACATTTTTTGCAAAAGCGGGGGAAAGATCCGCAGAAGTGGTTGCACAGAAGCGGTTCAAATTTCCGCAGGTGCGAAAACCCCTGGGCAGTACAAAAACAGAGGGTTTTCGAGCTTTTGCCATTTTCGGGCATTTCAAGCTCGGGTTGGACGATTTTGGAGTGAGAAATCATGGTAAATATTGAGCTAAGTCCCTTGTGATCATTTATACTCTATAATATTGAATTATTATCGAATAATCCGGCTAGATTACATGTTTTTGAGGTGTAAATCGGGGATTTGAACTTAGGGATTTGAAAATAAGATTTGAAGATTTGGAGGTCGAGTTGAGGTCGTATTTTGGTAAAATTGGTATGGTTAGACTCGTGGTTGAATAGGATTTAGGATTTTGTAAATTTTGTTGGGTTCCGAGACGTGGGCCCCACGAGCGATTTTTGAGCTAATTTTTGGATTTTTATGGAAAATTAGTATTTTCTTATGGAATTAATTCCAATAAATTTTATTGACTAAATTAAATTATTTGTGGCTAGATTTGAGGCGTTTGGAGGCCAATTCACGAGGAAAATTCACTGTAGAGTAAAGAATTCCACGGTTTTAGTTAAGTAACAGTTATAAATCTGGTCCTGAGGGTATGAAACCCCGAAATTTGGTATCATGTGATTACTTTAAAAGTGACGCACATGCTAGGTGACGGGCGTGTGGGCGTGCACTGAGGGGATTGTGACTTGGTCCGTCCCGTGAAAACTGTAAAGTTGAATAACTTATTGTTAGCTATGTGCTCTCTATGTGTTGTGGAAATTCGACAATAAGTCATGACTAGAAACCATGTTTAGGCTACATGTTGGTACTATTGGGAACCATAGAGTTCGTGTCCATGTTGAACTATCTGCTTAATTGTTGTTTTGTACTTAGTCACAGTTTACTTGTTTATTTTATCTCAGTCTCTATTGTTCATTATTGATGTATCATATCATTGTTGTTTGGGAGATTTCATGATTTCTGAGAGCCCGAGAGACTGGAGAGATTTATGACTGACTGAGGCCGAGGGCCTGATTGTGAGATATTATTATAGCACGTGAGTTGTCCGTGCAGCACGTGAGTTGTCCGTGCTGATCCAGATATTATACTATAGCACGTGAGTTGTCCGTGCGGATCCAGATATTGATACTATATCACGTGAGTTGTCCGTGCGGATTATAGCGCTTGGGCTGTAGGAGCCCATCCGGAGTCTGTACACCCCCAGTGAGCGCGGGTACCTATTGAGTGTGAGTGCTGAGGGCTGGGAGCCCAGTGAGTGATTGTTGTCCTGAGAGACTGTACTTGCTTTTTAATTGTTGTTTCACTTAGTTTCTATCTGTCATTTTTGTGAAATTTTTTGAAAGATTTTATATCCGGAATACATGAACTTGAACTGTATAGAATTGATTTGACTTAAACTGCTAGATTCGAAAGCATGTCTAATCTTTGCTGGAATTATTGAAAGTGAACTATAACTGTGTAGCTCGTCACTATCTTCAGTTCCTTATTTATTATTGTTACTTGCTGAATTGGTTGTACTCATACTACACCCTGCACTTCGTGTGCAGATCCAGGTATTTTCGGACATAGCGGGTGTTGATTCTTTCGTGCAGTTAATTTTTCGGAGATTGTGAGGTAGCTGCCGTGTTTCGCAGGCCTTGCCTCTCCTTCCCTATCTCCTTGTTTACTGTATTTGGTCTCAGACTATAATACATCGTATTTTTCAGACTTGTATTCATAATAGATGCTCATGTACTCTGTGACACCAGATTTTGGGGAGTGTTCGTATCAGTATTTGTGTGATTTTATACTGTATTTAATTATTATGTTTTTCAAACTTAAAGAAAATCGGGAGTTATTGATGTTATCGGCTTGCCTAGTATTGAGATAGGCGCCATCACGACAGGTCAGATTTTGGATCGTGACAAAATCTTTCATTTATTTTGGTTAATGTATAATGGATATAAACACGTTAATTTAAATATTATTTTTTGTTTAATATTATTTACATATTTCACTGTCCTTATACCTTTCTATGCTTTTTAATTGCGTGTCAAAAGTCAGCGAATGCCCCCAAAAAATAAACAAAATAACAGCTACTATGTAGCTACTTATTTTTTATTGGTGATTGAGATGACCATGACAAAAAAAAATTGAAAACTTAAAAGAAAAAGAAAGATAATATCATCAAAACAAAGAGTTAGAATTAATGCATAGAAAGCAAAAAAGCTAAAAATAAATAATAACATGGTAAGGAAACTAATAGAAAAGTTTATATGCATCAAGATGTAAGTAAATACCAATCATTTAAAGTATATTTGGAAAGAATATATATATATATATATATATATTGATATGTCGGAGTTACAAAGGTGTAACATGATGAACTCAGTAAAAACGATAATTGTGTAACAATAATAACCGATATAGAATTTATACAAAGGGAAAGGTTTAAAATGTAAGGTAATTTTTATTTTTTCCTGTAAGAAGGTTTTGAGATAATTTAAAAAGTAGAACATTACAAAGCCGTGGATAGACATCCAAAAGGAAGAAAAACGTGAAGAATCCACCTTAAGTTTTAAAATTATTTACAAATATGTAATCTATCTTTTGTTGCTTATTTTAGCATTTTACATGTATCCTCAAAGAACAAGATTTCATCGTGCAAGTTCTAAATTTTTGTGTTGCAAAGGGCAAGAGGTGGTCTTCCTAACGATGTTTTATCAATAATTGAAAAGTTGGTATTTCATCTATAATGACCAACCGGTCATTTTGACTTTTAGAACCTCATTTCCCTAAATAAAATTTTTTGTATGTGCATTTATTAATTTATGACTTGCGGGGATGGTTGGTTCAGAATTTGAAAGTGATCGGGTTGAAATCGGAACAATGGGTTCCTTAGTTTGGCTTTAAAAGACCAAGTTTGACTTCGGTCAACATTTGACAGTTTTAATAGGTTCGTATGATAATTTCGGACTTGGGCGTATGCTCGAATCGGGTTTTGAATAACCTGGGGGCGTTTTAGCGCTTAATAGTGAAAATTAACTATTTGAAGGTTTACAAAAATAACAACAACAACCCAGTAAAATCTCACTAATGGGGTCTAGGGAGGGTAGTGTGTACGCAAACCTTACCCCTACCCCGAAGGAGTAGAGAGGCTGTTTCCGAAAGACCCTCGGCTCAAAAAAACAAAAAGACAAAAGGGCAAAAAGGAAGACAATATTAGTATCACAACAACAATCATAGGATAAATAGGAACACCATAAAATCCAGAAGAAAGATACAAGGTAAAGGGAGACAATATTAGTAAATATTAGTATCACCAGAACAGTCATAAAAAAAATAGAAACACCATGAAATCTAGAAGAAAGATGTAAAGCAAAAGCGATAGCTAGTAAATAGGACCTGCACTGAAAAGCGAAATAGTAAGCCACAACATTCCCACTACTTATCTTAGACAAAAACCCTACATGGCTAGTCCCACCATGTTACGAAGTAAGGCACGACTCAACTACCTCCTAACCTACAACCCTAATACTCGACCTCCACATCTTCCTATCAAGTGTCATGTTCTCGAAAATCTGGAGCCTCGCCATATCCTGCCTGATCACCTCTCCCCAATACTTCTTAGGCCGCCTTCTACCTCTTCTCGTGCCCTCCGTAACCAGCTGCTCACACCTCCGTATCGGAGCATCTGGGCTTCTCCTCCGAACATGTTCGAACCATCCAAGCCTCGCTTCCCGCATCTTGTCATCAATGGGAGCCACATGCACCTTCTCCCAAATATCATCATTCCTAATCTTATCTATCCTAGTGTGCCCGCACATCCACCGCAACATCCTCATTTCTGCTACTTTCATCTTCTGGATATGTGAGTTCTTAACGGGCCAACACTCAGCCCCATACATCATGGCCGGTCTAACTACCGCTTTATAAAACTTACCTTTGAGTATCGGTGGCACTCTCTTGTCACACAGGACTCCAGATGCTAACCTCCACTTCATCCATCCTACCCCAATACGGTGTGTGACATCCTCGTCGATCTCCCCTCCCCCTAGATAACCGAACCAAGGTACTTGAAGCTACCTCTACTCCAGATGACCTGCGAATCAAGACTCACATCCACGCCCACTTCCCCTGGCTCAGCGCTGAACTTACACTCCAGGTATTCCATCTTCGTCCTACTCAGCTTGAAACCCTTAGACTCAAGAGCCTGTCTCCAAACCTCCAGCATCTCGTTAACAACGGCTCGCGACTCATCAATCAGAACTATGTCATCGGCGAATAGCATGCACCATGGCACATCCCCTTGAATATGGTGTGTTAACGCATCCATCACCAGGGCGAAGGTTTAAAGTTTTTCTAAATTTGGTTTGGAGTAGGTTTTGGAGTAATTGAGGTCCGTTTGAAATTCCAAATTTGGGAATAGTTCCGTATGGTAATTTAAGACATGCACGCAAAATTTGGTGTCATTCCGA